>NC_089818.1:21959279-21961779 GCF_029633855.1 Hoplias malabaricus | reverse complement strand
TCCTTTTATCCTTTTATCCCTCTCATCTCTCTCTCTCTCTCTCTCTCTCTCTCTGCCTCTCTCTTCCTTTATCTCTCTCATCCCTCTCTTTCTCTTTCTCTACCTCTCTCTTTCCACCTCTCTCTCTCTCCCCTCTCTCTTCCTTTATCTATCTCATCCCTCTCTCTCTCTCACACACACACACAGGAAGTGAAATAACCAAACCCCAGCCACTCAGTCCCTTTATTTATATTTAATAGATTTTCTATTTTTCTTTCATTTATAGTACATCCACCCACCCCCCACCTTCACACTACCCCCCCACCCCCCACCCCCCACCTCTTCTAAAGAGCACACTTGCTTGAGCGCGCCTCATTTCAGGGCTGAAGAGTCGTCACCAGCTAATCTCCAGAGATGAGATTTTCCTTTCTCGATTCCGAGGGGGAAATTAAATGCAAAAACCTGAGTAAACAAATAAAGTCCTTGATAAGCAAATAACCTCCTCAGTTCAGAAGTCTGCAACTGCAATCCCAGACCGAGGTCTGGACACTGCTGCTCACAGAAAACGACTTTAGAGTTCAGTTCAACAGCTTCTTATACATTTGGGGTTGAATTGCAGTGGCATGTGTGATGCAAAGCTATACACCAGTACCTGACCTAACCTGTGGTAGAATACAACCAAATCCTCACAGCAAATGTGCCAGTGTCTAACGTAAAGCTTTTATAAATGTGGTTATAACACTTTGTAACTTCATAATAATGTTTTTATCAGTAAGAATAAACTCAAATAACGCCTCATAAAACTCATTAAACGAGCTATAATTAATTATTTAAGTCATAGAGACGTGTCCACTATTCATTACAATGCCTTTTAAATGGATAATGATTTATTTACACCTATAAAACATCTATTAACAATTATAAATAAACGAGGAAGTACTCAAGTAAACACTTATAATGCATTTATAATCATTATTACGTGTTATAGGTGATTTATAACGTTATATTGAATAGTGACACTTTTGTTACTACATGTTTATACGTTTCAATCAATCAATTATAGCTACTTTTAAGAGCCTTGTGAGGCACTATTGGAGTTTATACACGTGTTTATAAAGAATTATTTCCAAGTTATAACTGCACTTATAAAGTTTTATAAATACACAGTTAACTTACATTAGGTCTTTTATGACTTAATATTTAAATGATAACACACTTCCTCAGGTTATTTATCTTCACACAACACACTTGGATCCTTCGTAGTCGTCTCTCAGGCGATTTTCTGACGAAGCAGGGCCTATATCTCTCACGCAGATGAAAAAAGCTTGAATGCCTTGCTGAGAGTTGCTGAATTATTGATCCATTGTTGTGTGTAATCCCTGAAAGATTGTGCTGTGAAAATATTGAGGGAGAAAAAAATATGATGGATTTCCTATTACGCTTCCTATTAAATTTCTATGTTTGTTTTCTCTACACTTCAAAGATTCACATGACGCCAGGTCTCAGAGTTCATCTGGTTACTGTACAGTAAACGGGCTGGACGTCGGGAGACGGGACCACGTACACCGGTATCAATAAAACCCAACAGGGTCAGCTTCACAACCCCGCGATTTACGATCCAAGGTCAGGACACATGGAAAAATAACCCAGTCGACAAAGACGAGCGTAAATCCCAGAGAAACTGACAGGAATGATACGGTCTGATGACTGTAGCATGTAACAAGATCTGATACGCTCTGTTATGGTCTGATATGTTGTATTTTCCCTCTTTCCAGCCGTTCACAGAAAGCAAAAGGATGCCTTTAACCCACCGAGCCTGTTGCCAACTCACTCGTAATTATACGGACAGCATTCTCGTGAGAGTCGTCGGCTCCTATTATTGCACGGCCATAAAACATCCCACGGATATTAGGCCATTTTATAGGCCTGCAGCACCCTGCAGTGCAAACACTCTTCCCTCCAAGAAGTGCCCATATTGCAGAGCGATAATTGCCCCCATACTCAGTGCTAAGCGCAGTTAAGTGGTCTCAATAACACCAGGATGAAATCAAATGCCTTCTAATGTCCCTCCAATCTCCAGATCTTAAACATCGTTGGATCTTTATGTGGCTCTTTGGTGCACACTACCTTTCTGTCTCCTTCAGGAAGACTGGGCCATTACACAGAGCTGGGCGGCAGAACTAAAGGCAAGTAATACGCCTCACCCTCAGTTAGGTGCTTAATGGCAGCCCAATATTAGGGGCTTTTATTAGTAACTTTCTCAAAAGACGCGTATTTTACTTCCATTTGCTGGCCATTTTATTAGAAACGCCAGCTTTATACGTCCATTCACTGGCCACTTTATTAGAAACAGTACGTGTATTTGTGTAGACCATTAATTGAACACTCATTGGCCACTTTAATAGAAACACCTACTTCGTACTTCCACTAATTGGCCACTTTAATAGAAACACCTACTTTGTACTTCCATTAATTGGCCACTTTAATAGAAACAAGATCCTAATACGTACATGCAATGGTA
>NC_089818.1:21852301-21958120 GCF_029633855.1 Hoplias malabaricus | reverse complement strand
ACACACTCTATCAGATTTTAAAAAGTGAGTTTCTGAAGCTTAGTGTAAGACTAGAGTCACTAGGGTAAGTTAGTAGCAGTGGTTATGGTAAGACTTAGAGTAAATGAATGTAAGTCTATGTCAGGTCCTCTGCAGCCGTGTGTGTGTGTGTGTGTGTGTGTGTGTGTGTGTGTGTGTGGTGTGTGTGTACATATAATAGTAGTTTAAGCAGCAAATCTGTAATCTCTGCTTTAGAGCTCAGAGTGAGGTTGGAGGGCTGGGTCCTAAAAGTATTATCACACCCTGCACTTATACACAGAGAGAGAGAGAGAGAGAGAGAGAGAGAGAGACTGTGTGTGTGTGTGTGTGTAACTTAAAGCAGATGTGTTGTTCTGGGTAAAATTAAATATTAAAGCTGGCATTTACGGCTTGAAAGAAGCTTACTCGACTTTCTCACAAATAATAATAATAATAATAATAATAATAATAATAATAATAATAATGTATTTACATCAAAATGACAATACAATAATATTAGAAAAATATGAAATAAAATGAATACTGAATAAACAATATTTTGTAATAAAAAATAAGAAACATAACAGAAAATGTTTTTGAAAATATAATGATATAAAACAATTAGTTACAATGAGATTAACATTTTAATTCATAAACAATGACTCTTCACTCTCTCTCTCTCTCTATCCCTCCCCTCTATCCCTCTCTCTCTCTCTCTCTCTCTCTCTCTCTCTCTCCCTCTCTGTCTCTCTCTCCCTCTCGTCTCTCTCTCCCCTCTGTCTATCTCCTTCTCTCCCTCCCTCTCTCTCTCTCCCCCCCTCCCCCCCCCCCCCCCCCCCCCTCTCTCTCTATCCCTCTCCCTCTCTCCTTCTGTCTCATCTCCCCTCTGTCTCTCTCTCTCCTCTGTCTCTCTCTATCTTTCTCCCTCTCTCTCTCTCTCTGTTTTTTATTTCATAACACTCACTCTTTACACACACACCCTACCCCCTGGCCTCTTTCTCATACACATACCACACACTCACCCAGGGATAAACATACATGCAACCATATACTGACACACCCTCTCTCTCTCTCTCTCTCTCTCTCTCGCTTCCTCTCTCTCTCTCTCTCTCTCTCTCTCTGTCTCTCTGTCTCTCTGTCTCTCTGTCTCTCTCTCTCTCTCTCTCTCTCTCTCTCTCTCTCTCTCTCACACACCCACACACTTTCTCTTGCCCATCACTAACTACGTTCAACAAAAAACAAATGCCATTGCAGTCCCCCACTGTCTGAAGTGATGCATATAATCAACAGTCCCCAGCTGTTCATCACCAGTGGCCCTTCCCTGCAGCAGAGAACAGCACTGACCCGTATAACGTCCATTTTGGTTTGTTCTGGGTCATTACAGGAGAAAACAGGTGGCTGGTTTTGCTAGTCACTGAGTATGATCATGTCGCACTGAACAGGGCACCAGCATCCGTCCAAAACACAAACAGACTGGAGCTGCTAGGTGCTGGACTGTAGTGTTCAAGCAAAAAAAACACAAAACCCACCGGGAAATAAACAGTTAAAGACATCACATCATGTTGTTAGTTATAAAACCAAGCTGGAAAACAGCTGTATACAAATTAGCATTCGTGTATCTATTTTTCAGGGTGGTTTTTAAATATTTATATAGATAATATTCATATGTATTTATTACTTACTCTCATAATAAAACACATTAAAAATAAATTAAAGAAAACTATAATTTTATTTAATTTTTAATGCTTTTATTGTTTGTTTTTTTTTCCATTCGTGTGGCTATTTACTGGTTTCTGCTGTTAATTTTACTGTGAAGCACGTTGACTGTATTCTGTTTTATGAAAGGTGGCTATGTACATAAATTTGTAACATTATTATTATTGTTTTTATTATTATTATCATTATTATTGGTTTTCACTGGAGCCACAAGGCTAATATAGCAGTGCACACACTTCATGGCTACATCACACACTGGCCTCCATTCACACAGAGCTCTGGAGGAATCTAATTAGTATAATTAGTGGATTGGATTAAACAGGGGGAATTGAGCTACTTAAAGGTGCAGCCATTGTGGACACAGATGTTAATTTGTGCACACACAGCTGGTATAATCTCCACCGAAATAAGGCCTCGTTAAATGCCAAAAAGCTGGCTGGATGAGTATAAGCCCAGAGAGTTCGACTGTAGAGCAGTGGAACTGTGCTCCCTGGGGTGATCTGAGTATTTCAAGTCAGTGAGAAACATACAATAAATATCGTGAATTTTTAAGGCTGGAAAGACCTGGCTGCTGCTTTTAGTGTGTGTTTTAGAGGTTGAAGCTGAGGTTGAAGTACAGCCCAAAAGTTGGAGCCTGGCTTTTACTCCCAACTACACACACATATACACACACACACACACACACACACACACACACAAACTTGTTTTAAATGCACTGTTTTTCTGTAGAGATACCTCCATCTTGTACATACCGCTTCTAGCCTGAACCTAACCTTTAAAAACATGTCTTCACATCAAAACACAATAGATTTTCATTGTGGGGACTAACCATTCACCACAATGTGAGTGTGGAAAACAATGTACTTGTCCTCAGAACGTGATATATTCTGGGTACACACACACACACACACACACAATTAGTTCACAAGCAGATTCTCTTCAGCTTCTCCTCCATCCACAGGCAATGGAAAAATAATCACTGCCTAAGCATCCTCACCACACACTTACCACTGATCTGTGTGTGTGTGTGTGTGTGTGTGTGTGTGTGTGTGTGTGTGTGTGTGTGTATACCAGGAATACATCAAATCGGGGGGAGACAATCTCTTTACAATCTTACATTGTGGGGACTTGTTTTCATTGTCAGGAACACTAGCATTTTAAGGTGAAGACATGTTTTAAGGTTTTCTTAAGCTTAGGTTTAGGATCAGGGTTTAAGCTAGTGGTATGGAAAGTGAATGGAAAATGAACGAAAGTCACAAAAAAATGAACGGAAGTCAATGCAATGTCCCCACATTTCACATATACAAGAACGTGTGAGTGTGTGTGTGTGTGTGTAGCTATGATCTTCATCTGCATACTCCCGTAGTGTCCCAAGCAACCACCACGGTTTGGCAGCACTATGTTTGTGTGTGTGTGTGTGTGTGTGGTGTGCTTTCCAAGTAAAAAGCCGAAAAGAGGAGCAAATGAAAGCAAGGCTTGTTGATTCAGATGGAACAGAGTTTAGAGGAACTCCAAGGCTGTGCCATTGATAACGCAACAACAGTGTGAACACAGCATGACCACCATTACTGCCCCACCTTCTCCTCTCACATATTCCCCTCAAACGTTTTCCCACACCTCCAAAATGCACTGTTACAAATCGGTTTGCAGTTCTGCTTTAAATGATCCAAGGGATTTTGCGATGTCCTCTGACCTTCCATCTACAAGGCAGACCCAAACGTTAGGTGTGTCTAACAGTCGAGGTCTGTACAAGTCCGGTCTGTCCGCGGGCCCCGTGTGATCCGTGTCAGTAAACGATGGGCGGTATCATATGTGCATTTCCTGAAGTCACAGCCAGGGAAACAGCCAATAAGCTGCAGGTTTGATTGGGATTTGTTGCTGGCTAGTGTCAGGCTCAGGAGGGTCAGATCCATTGCCTACTTGCGCAGTGTGGGTGGGAGGACTGTAATCTGTAAGTGAACTGCACTGAGAACCCTGTAAATCTAACTGTTTTTATTTTTAAATATAATGCATGCCCATAATGAAATCAATCAGTACATCCTCCACTAGAAACTATTGGTATTTGGCTGGATTTTGGAGCAGAGACACAGCTTTCTGAAACCAGTTATTGTCAGCGAAATACTCTTTATTCACAGCACTTTAAATAGTTCGAAGATTAATGTGTGCTAAAAAAAACCCGGGATAAGAACTGGGATGGACCTAAGTTGATTTCAGAATGTGAGAGTTATGTTTTTTTTTTCATTGTTTAATTTATTTAAGTAAAAGAAGGTGACGTTTATCACCATTCATTCATTCATTATCTGTAACCCTTATCCAGTTCAGGGTCGCGGTGGGTCCAGGGTCTACCTGGAATCATTGGGCGCAAGGTGGGAACACACCCTGGAGGGGGCGCCAGTCCTTCACAGGGCAACACACACACATTCACTCAAACCTACGGACACTTTTGAGTCGCCAGTCCACCTACCAACGTGTGTTTTTTGACTGTAAGAGGAAACCCACGCAGACACAGGGAGAACACACCACACTCCTCACAGACAGTCACCCGAGGAAACCCACGCAGAAACAGAGAGAACACACCACACTCCTCACAGACAGTCACCCGGAGGAAACCCACGCAGACACAGAGAGAACACATCACACTCCTCACAGACAATCACCCGGAGGAAACCCACACAGACACAGAGAGAACACACCACACTCCTCACAGACAGTCACCCGAGGAAACCCACGCAGACACAGAGAGAACACACCACACTCCTCACAGACAGTCACCCGGAGGAAACCCACGCAGACACAGAGAGAACACACCACACTCCTCACAGACAGTCACCCGGAGGAAACCCACGCAGACACAGGGATAACACACCACACTCCTCACAGACAGTCACCCGAGGAAACCCACGTAGAAACAGAGAGAACACACCACACTCCTCACAGACAGTCACCCAGAGGAAACCCATGCAGACACAGAGAGAACACACCACACTCCTCACAGACAGTCACCCGAGGAAACCCACGCAGAAACAGAGAGAACACACCACACTCCTCACAGACAGTCACCCAGAGGAAACCCACGCAGACACAGAGAGAACACATCACACTCCTCACAGACAGTCACCTTGAGGAAACCCACGCAGACACAGGGAGAACACACCACACTCCTCACAGACAGTCACCTTGAGGAAACCCACGCAGACACAGGGAGAACACACCACACTCCTCACAGACAGTCACCCGGAGGAAACCCACGCAGACACAGGGAGAACACACCACACTCCTCACAGACAGTCACCCGGAGGAAACCCACACAAACACAGGGAGAACACACCATAAAAAAAAAAAAAAAACGGGGAAAGCGGGAACCGAACCCACAACCTCCAGGTCCCTGGAGCTGTGTGACACTACCTGCTGATTATGTTTATTATTTTGTATTTATTTATTGTTTATTATAGATATTACGAATATAAATTACATACACATCCGACAGGTACGGCTGATTTAGTAGCTTTTAATTTTACTGAAAATACACTAAAATAAGTTGTTGCATATTAAAAAGAATTAGCATCAAGCTAATATTGTTTCAACATTAAAATTAACCTGTTGATGGAATAAAATTTTAATAATTCTTATTCCAGTTTAGACGGCAAACAAGTGTTCAACTCCAACTTTGGTCTTTTGGTTCATTGGAACAAAAGACACAAATTGCCCAAGAGAAATGCACTTATAATGATGTAGAACTGGTAAATCGTTCGATTAAACAGAACAGAACAGACATATTTTGGTTGCAAGTCAACACCTCACTTTGCATGTCTTAAACCCAGCATCAACAGAAGCAGGTAGGTGCCGACAAGAACGGCTACTCTAGAGATGAACACGTCTATGATCAGTGACTAATCTGAGTCAGAGTGGGCGGATGGCAATAGGTGTGACATCCATGGAGTAGGTGTGGGCACTTTGGGGTGGGCTCGGGCATAACCCGTGGTTGAAGCAGGTGGGTTCGGGTATTAAAAGCTTGTTCGGAACTCCAGCAGCACTGCTGTGTCTGATCCACATGTACCAGTGCAACACACTAACACACCACGTCAGTGTCATTGCAGCCCTGAGACTGCTCCACCACCCAAATCATACCTACAGTGTGATGGTCCTGTGGGGTTCCTGACCACTGAGGATCAGGGTGAAATGGGGCAGTATGCAGAGCAAGAGATGAACACCAGTCTGTCTTCACAGAGCTACAGTGTTCCTGTATGATCAGTGGAGCTGATAAAATGAACAGCGAGTGGAGAAACAAGGAGGTGGTCATAACGTTATGGCTGATCTGTGTATATTCCCGGTACACACACACACACACACACACACACACACACGCAGAGTGAATACTTTCATTCCAAAGTTCCTAAAACTTCAAAGAATATTAGCTTTTAGAATAAAAGCTTTTTCAGGCATACTGTCAGGCTCCACATCACTTTGGCTTTGTAATAGCGAGACTATTCTGTTCCCTTTATAATGGACTTCAAAAAGTCACTTTTCTAAGACAGAAAGCCTGGCAGAGAAATGCTTCATATTTTATGCACAAAGTGTCTACTTTGGACTGTGAAGTGGTGGGAACTGTTCTCTGAAGTGGCAAAGCAAAATCCAATACTTTTGGGATCTAATCATCCAACATCAGTACCTGAGCTCAATGATATTCATGTGGCAGACGGCCATCAGATCCACCTAGCAATGTTCCAGTATCTAGTGTTTAAACCCTTCCAGAAGAGTCAAAGCTGTTATTGCAGCAGGGGGACAAACTACACTCAAAAAGATAGATATAAACGAACCAAACAGGAGTGGTTTGAATCTAATAAAACTTTATACGTGTGATTACAATATTAGATTTAAAGCTTACTGAGGAGAACTGTAACCGTTGAAAGGAGGCTCTAGTACCCTGTAGACTGGATACAAGGTGAGATATTGTTGGGCTTGTGGCATAAATATTCCGTATGGACATTGACCCACAGATGTTGCAGCTGGGCCTGTAGATCCCGCACATACTTAGGTTGCAGAAGCTGGCATCCCAGGTCCCATAAAAGCTCTGTTGGTGATCAATCTGGCTATAATTGAGGCCAAGGAAGTGCTGCAATCAAGTTGAGACATTCCTGGGAAATCCTGGTGTGTGTGGATAAGCATTATCCTACTGAGAAAAGCCAGTCGGATTCCCTGCCATAAGAGGCATAAGAGTCTAGCTGTTAGTGTCCCTCTTATCACTAACAGGGGGAACCCCAGATCATCACATCAGAGGTTGAGGCAGTGTGTTGCTCCATAGCAAATGCAGGATTGAAACACAAGACCCAGTGTCTAATCAGACCACACCTGTAATCATTTATATATCTTCAGGAACATACTGAGTTTTCCATGGGAGTGCATTTTGTCTTTTCTTCAGTCAGTGAGTGTAAATCTGAATACCCTTGATTTCAAGGGAAATGCTGGATGAGCAGATAGTATGTGTGTTTCATTAGTTATATCAATGCTGTCTTATGTTACACTTTCCCTTGATGCTGATTGGTTAATCCTGTCAGTAATTAAATCGGATATATTCCCTATCATCTTCAGACCCAAGTCTATTTCATGAATATTTTGGTACTCTCTGAGCTTTTCCACCTGAGAACTCGGAGTTCCAGAAGGTTGTGATGTGGTGTCTGGCATTTCACCCTGGTCCTTTTTTTGGAAACAAGTTTGGACATCGCAGTCTGAATTTAATCATTGTTTAGAGCATTTGAATGTTTAAACATCTCTAAATGTCATCGCTAAATGTCGGCACGTCCAGCCCTGGACATTTTTCAGAACTTCCAGAAGCTTTTAACAAGCCGTGTGCCAGTGTGTGTTTGTGTGTGTGTGTGTGTGTGTGGGGGGGGGGGGGGGTGTTGGTTGGGAGGGCTGGGGGTGGATTGGAGACAGATACAGAGACTGAGACAGAAACAGACAGAGAGACAGATGGGTGAAATATAGTTGTAAGGTATTACAAGCACTTACTTAAACAAACAATCAACTACACACACACACACACACACACACACACACACAAATATAACACACACCAAGATGACAACTACTGGTGTGTTAAGTGAATTGGGATACAATACTCAACAAATGAACAGTCACGTCTTGTAGATTGTGGTGAAAGCAGGAAATGGTTATGTGTAAGTAGCAGATCCACGTTTTCATGGTGGAACTCCCTTTAAACACTATTGGCAATACAACGCCATAGCCATGCTATCTTTAAATCTGTGTGCTCATGCTGACCCTTCATTACCTTGGCCATGAATAAGCCCTGGGAGTCCATGACCTTGCATTTCAGTTTGTTTATCGAGTGGCACTAACCACTACATAAGGACTTGCATAAGGAGATGCACCGACCAAATCAATATGATCATCACCAGTTGTCAAAGTAGCTACTAATGTGGCTAGTAAGGGGTTGCTAGGATGTTTCTGTGTTGAATCAACGTTAAGGTAAACCTCGCTTAACATCCTCTTACTTTGAAGAATTACTTACATATTGAATAATGCAGAAATTCTAAATCAATTGGTGCACCCCTCCTTTTAATAAATGTTTGATTTTTTAACCCTTTGATTGTCTTCTTTTCCAAATTTGGAAATTGATTTGACAATTTTTCATGGTAGACATAGTTTACACCAAATTACTAAGATACAGTGAAAACCGAGAGAGCCATTTCCACATGGGCTACTAATCATGAACCGGGATTAAACTCCACAAGACTGTAGCAGATTGGAGCCATGTTAGACCCAGGCCCTGAGGTTCAGTTTCCAGACGTCCTGCAGACAAACAGAGGACTCTCAAACAGTGTCCACTCACCGTCAAAGCTCTTGTACTGGCTGTTCAGTGAGGCCTGCAAGGTGCGTCCAGATTCTTTGACCTGCTGCTCAAACTCCCTCCTGCTCAGGTTGGACAGGTTCTCTTCCATTTGAGTCGTACAGCAGGTGTAGCCCTGGGGACACACTCGCAAGTGCTCACCTGTGGCGAGAGAGAGAAAATATATCATGAAGCAAATGATGACAGATCTTACTGAACATACTGTGACACTATCATAGAAGACGCTAATGCTAGCAGCAGGTTTTCCACTGCATGGTACTTCCTCTACTCAACTGTACTCTACTGCTATCACAGATTCCACTGGAATGTAGCTGGTGACATCACCAAAGCACCAATTCTAATGAGAGCAGTGGGCTTTGAAAACCACAACAATGGCGGCGGTTACATAAATAGTTGTTTATTATGTATTTGCATGTTGTTTTTGTTGTTTGAACACAGCTCCACGCCCCAGTTCTGACAGATCAGTAGAGTTTATCTGTTCCTTGTTGCGCTGTCCACCTTTTGCTGGGTTCTTTCAGCAGCCACCAATCCAAGAAGCATGTGAAAATCTTCAAAAGTCTATGGCATAAATTTATGAGCTGCTGTTGTGAGTCAGATATAAACGACTGTGGTATTTACTGTAGCTTGGAGATTTAATAAAAGGCTTCTTTAATAGTTCCTGCGCACTCATGGTTCCAAGCGAGCCGAGTACGGACTCCAAGATACAGTACACTGTCAGAAAAACAGTCGCTGTGGTGATACCTTTAAGTGTACGTACTCTGTACACCTTTCTTCCCATACTCTGTAAAGACTACTGTGTACAGGTCAGTTTCTATCCTCAAGCCCACTGCTGTCCTGCTATTATTTTTGTGGCCAGAGACTGAGCGCTGATGAAAGGCCAACACCAAATGAGCATCATCATGGTCTCGACTCCAGAAGAATGGAGCTGTAAGGCAGGTGTTTCTAATACAGTGGCCAGTGGTGTGTACTTCAAATAAAGATAAATTAAGATGGCATTTGAAGGGGAGAGAGGGGGTGGGTGGGGGGGCAGTTTCAGTGTGTGTTTGATCACATCTACAAGCTCTGCTCAAATGAAAGCACTTCACTCCCTGTGTGTGAGTCCTGCAGCTTGTCAGAAGCAATAAGAGCCGTTCACACACAAAGCGAATGAGAGATAAGTCTTAAATGACTTATAAGAAGTCTGCTTTTACAAGCTGCAATGAGATGAGAAGTGATTTATTCCTGTATTTACTTCCTTAGAGATCATGTCTGTCTGTGTGTGTGTGTGTGTGTGTTCTGCTCTTGCCAGCCTGGGTGTGTCTCAGCTTTCAAAATACCAAAAATAGTACAAAGGCTACCTTTAGGAGAGTGGATACTGTGTGTGTGTGTGTGTGCGAGAGAGAGAGAGAGAGAGAGAGAGAGAGAGAGAGAGAGAGAGAGAGAGAGAGAGAGAGAGAATCTCATCAGGGACAAGCACAATCTGTCAGAAACAGGATGCTAGTTGTAAAGAGCTGGGCTGTTTGCCATGCCAACCCTGAGCTTCATCATCTAACCAAGGATGAGAGAGAGAGAGAGAGAGAGAGAGAGAGAGAGAGAGAGAGAGAGAGAGAGAGAGAGAGAGAGAGAGAGAGAGAGAGAGAGAGAGAAGGAAAGAAAGGATAAGAAAGAGAAACAGATAGTTGAATAGAAGATTACAAAGATAGACAAAGAAAGACAGAATAAGAAAATCAAGAGAAGAGAACAGGTAAAGGATAGATTAATGATTAAAGAAGACAGAGAAAAACAGGAGAAATGGAGGGGGAAGAGGAGAAACAGAGAGAGAAATAAACAGAGGATGAGAGAGTGGTGAGATTAGTAGATAGGAAGAGGTATAGTCAACAGGGGAGTTATAAAGTATGAATAAATAAAAGATAAAAAGAAGAGAAGAGAAGAGAAGAGAAGAGAAGAGAAGAGAAGAGAAAAAATGTATTTACTTTTCCATGTCAGAAACCATTCCATGTTCACTATACAGTGCACTATTCTGGGGGTTTGCATGAGACCAGAAGGGTTCAGTACCGTCCTGATAGTGTACTCCAGAGTGAGTAAATTAGGGAATAGGGAGTAGGGAGCCATTAATATAAACACACTCCTAAAAATAAACAGCTTTCGCCAATCTATTCAAAAGGGGAAAGACCTTTAAGATAGTGGTGGATATTTAAAGCTTTTTAAAATGTTCTTCCCACTCCTAAAAAATACTTCTCTTAAAGAAATATGATCCTTTCTGGAACCAAATGTGGTTCTTCTATGACATCACTTCAAAAGCCCTTTTGTAGCACCTTTATTTTTAAGAATGTTTGGAGGAGTCTCAGCCAATGAGTGGAATACTGTGGAGAAAACGGGTTAGAAATACATTAAAATAGAGTTAATTGAGTCCACTGCTTTTTCTATTTCTCAGATGTCTTTAGTGTCCCGGGAAGAACGACAGAAAACAGAGGCTTAAGTGGCATCCACACACTCCCCATCAGAGACCCGAGCAATTCTCATAGCATTAAGTTATCACAGCTCTCTGGAGAGGAACAACCCCATTAGGATCCAATTGGGAGACATAAAACCAGGACAAAACGAGATAAACTTTAACTGTGTGTGTGTGTGTGTGTGTGTCACAAAGAGAGACACAGGCTCAGATAGAGAGGAATGAAATGGTTATTTATAGACCCCCAAAAGGAAGGAAGACAGTCTATAAATTCAAAGGATTTCAGTACTGAGAGCGTGTTTCCTTTATCAGCTTACAGCTGTAATAGACAGCAACCACAGAAAAAGAGGGGCAACGAGTGCAGTGCGCCTCAGTTCCACAAACAGAAACGACCCTGGTGATCACAGTGATTCGTACCTAACCTTGGTCTGGTCACCCAGTGGGCGGAGCTAGAATACCAACCTCATTAAACTGGCCAGATCTGACCTTACAAAGATGACTTCAGAGAAGGTCAATATCTCCCAGTAACGTGGCTGCATCCCTGCTTTATTCACCTGTAACCAGGCAACGACGACCAGCCATGACAAAACAGCAGCCACCACAAAGTAACAAGTTCATCACAAGCAATTAGCCACCTGAGAACTGCAGAGAATATGATGACAATATGAAGCCTTCATAAAAGACGACCACCTCCTTGTTTCTACATTGTTTGCCCCCTCCATTTCTCCCTGTTCTTCAATGGTCAGAACCAACCCTCCCCAGCTGAGAGCGAGATATCTGTCCACTCTGTTAGACACACCGACCTCATGAGACCACCTTGTAGATGTAAAGCTGCTGAGAATGATCCACCACCCAAATCATACCTGCTCTGTGGTGGTCCCGGGGATGGGGGGGGGTACCTGACCATTGAAGAACAGGGGGAAATGGGAGTATACAGAGCACCAGATGGACTACAGTCTGTAATTGCAGAACTACAAAGTCCTCCTGTGGGCAGTGGGGCTGAGGGAATGGGCAGTGGGTGCAGAAACGAGGAGGTGGTCATAAGATAAAGGTTGAAGTGTTTATACCACAGACATTTAATTTTAAACATTAAAACATGAAGCATACTGTAATCTTCCAGCATTCGACTCTGCAGTTAACACAACTGTGAATACTGAACTCACAGAGAGAGAGAGAGAGAGAGAGAGAGAGAGAGAGAGAGAGAGAGAGAGAGAGATGATATGATAGAAGCATTATGAGCTGAGAGGGCCCTGAAGTGTTTCGGCAGCTCAGTGGAAAACTGGCCAATGTGAGTTTTACAGAGCTGTGAAAATCAGACAGAGCTCCTAACCAGTCCATACACACACGCAGTTTAAAGACCTTACATCACACACACACAAAAGCACTGCACCCACTCTTGATTCGAAAGACAGAATAGAGTATTGAGAAGGACAGGGAGAGAGACAGATTGATTGATGGATGAATGGACAAGAAAGATAGGTTTGTTTTACATGAAGAAATGGGGAAATGTAAATATTTCCCGAGTACCTCTGTGATTTTAGTTCTTTCCAAATACATCAATCAGTCATTTTTTATCAACTTCATGCTCCAGCATCAGCAAAGATCCTGGGGCTTTCCCAATATAAATCAAGCTGTTTTATAACACGACCTTTATTGGGTAAGTCCTTGTTTTTCTTTTATTATTATTTTTTTATTTATTTTTTATCTGACAGCATTGTGCACATAGAGTAGCCTCTCCCTATTCTCCTGAGATTTCTCTGCAGGTCCACTGCTGTAAAACGAGTTCCTAATCAGGGCTCACTTAAACTGAACGGTCGTTATTTACGTCTTGACCTCTTCATGAGGACCAATGATGTCTCCGTCTTGTCTTATGCTATTTCTCCTTATCAGTGTGGGGGTGGGGGTTGGGTGTTATGCTCCATGAAGCGGGTCTCCCGCATGGGGGCTGCCATGTTTAGAATAGGCTGGGTACAGTACCTATGACACTCCCAGGTCACTGGGTGTCAGTGTAACAGCTATTTCACAACATTAAGGATTGCCATTGGAGATGTTTGAGCCATTTATGAGCAACATTCTGTGTGCGTTTCTGATGTGGATACCTTTTTAGTCTGAAATATAAAGTGTCCTATGGAAGAAATAAAGGATTTAAAGTAAAATAAGTAAATAGAAAGGCTCTGTTACAGCAGAAAGAAGCTGTGGAGGGCAGGCAGAGCTGCAGTGGTATGCCGGTGTGATGCTGTGATGTGTCTGAAGGCTGACTGTGGGTTTTTTATTGGTCTGAGTTGAGTGTGTGTGTGTGGGTGTCTCCTGTCTGCCTGCTGGGACGCGGTCAGAGCAGAGGCTGGAAGAACTGGAGAGAGAGAGAGAGAGAGAGAGAGAGAGAGAGAGAGAGAGAGAGAGAGAGAGAGAGAGAGAGAGAGAGAGAGAGATTAATATCTGTCCAAGTGTGTCACCCTATAGACAAGGTGTCACTAAAATCTATGCCATTCCAAGAAATCATGTTTAATATATTGCCTTGGTGTGTGTGTGTGTGTGTGTGTGTGTGTGTGTGTGTGTGTGTGTGTGTGTGTGTGTGTGTGTGTGTGGATAAAAACAGCTGACAACATCAAGCAGCTGTGCTGTAGGCTGGGAACTTCCTGTTAAACCCCAAAGCAAGTAACCACACACACACACACACACACACACATGGTGTGTGCGGTGTTGGTGTAGTTCGGTAACGTGATACAAGCTTTATAAATAGTTTCCTGTAGGTCTGCCAGATTTTGCTGAACTCTGGAGCTGTACTGAACGAACCCAGGACCACCTCTCCTCTCTAAAGACCACCTATAAAACCCAGTCTACATCTCAGAATCTTAGAATCTGAGAATATCACATGATCCTGAAGGATTTCAAAGCACCGCAAAATCTCTAAATCTCGTCCCTTAAACAAAACCCTTTATCAGGGGACAGTAAGATTTAGCCACAGTATGGTTCAGCTGAGGTTTAGTTGGCTTCAAGTTTTTCAACGGAAGCAAGCACTGTGTGCAATAGTGAGAACATATTTTTCCAACAATGGCTTCCCTTCATTGGCTTCCTGTATGTTTTAGAACTGATTTTAAGATTTTACTTGTTTCTTGTGGCACAAAACACTCTGCAGGAGCAGGAGACTGTGATTTCTCACTGGAAGCCCTGAGCACCAGTCATTTGACCACAGTGACCCAAAAGTGTGATGTGTCAAATTCCAGAAAACCCTCCCTTCGTGACTTTCCCTAGAATTGTCCTATTTATAACTTAGGATCCCTAAATTCTTTATATCCACGTGTGAAGTCTAGTTTAAATCAATTTCACAGCGATGCGAGTTCTCCTGCATTTTATAGCTGTTATTCTCTTTTCTGCCCATCCTTTGTTATTCAGACCCACATTAGGATCTTTAAACACACACCACAACACTGCAGCAGCTCATCGACCGTCAACAACATGACGGGCTGAGCGGGGAATGGCTGCTGTGAAGGAAATCCATCGCAGCAACAGAGAACTGTAATTCCTGAATAATGTGGGTTCACTGAGAGGTGGAATCGGCAACATTTAATAATTGGGTCAAAATTCGGAGAAAACTTGGTGGTGAATAAGTGTTAAAAATAGTAGTAATACTTTGAATTCATTCATTCATGCATTCGCTCATTCATTCATTTTCTGTGTAGTGGTGACCCTCAATTCTGTCCTTATTCAAATGATTATCATTTCTCTTTAGTTCTCTCCATAACACCATACAACTGTTAATAACTCGTATAAACAGAACAAAGCCACAGGTACCTCCCAAAAGACCCTTAAAGCAAATGTCAGCAGAATGTCACTTATGCATGAAAATCATTTGATGATGAGAGAGAGAGAGAGAGAGAGAGAGAGAGAGGGAGAGAGAGAGAGAGAGAGATCACAGCAACCACAGAGCTGCCTAAAAGGCTCAGAGAACAAATCAGGGATTGCCCTGCAGCCGTAATCAAAGCTGTATTAGGGGGCGTTCTGATGAAGGCACTTTATGTTTTTAAAACCACAAGTTAACTTTTGTGCCAAGTGCTCGGGAAAAGAGCAGCAAAGTGGCAACAATCGATGACCAGGACTTCTCTCTAATCCCTTCTCCACAAGGGGCATCTGGAGCTTTCTTAACACTCAGAGCTGCTTCATAAAACAAGCACAAGGGTTACTCTCATCTGAATAAGGACAAATACGACCCATTTATTGTGTGGTATATGGACAATTTCTCTTTCAGTGCTTTACCTGAGAGAGAGAGAGGGAGAGAGAGAGAGAGAGAGAGAGAGAGAGAGAGAGAGAGAGAGAGAGAGAGAGAGAGAGAGAGAGAGAGAGAGAGAGAGAGAGAGAGAGAGAGAGAAGAGATGAAACAATGGAAGTGAAAAGAGACAGAGAAGTGAGATTGGGGGAGATATAAAGAGAGACAAAAGGGGAGAGAGAGAGAGAGAGAGAGAGAGAGAGAGAGAGAGAGAGAGAGAGAGATGACAGAAGAGGAAACAATGAAACAATGAAAGACAACAGATACAGAGAGAGAGAGAGAGAGAGAGAGATGAAACAATGGAAGTGAAAAGCGACAGAGAAGTGAGATTGGGGGAGATATAAAGAGAGACAAAAGGGGAGAGAGAGAGAGAGAGAGAGAGAGATGACAGAAGAGGAAACAATGAAACAATGAAAGAAAACAGATACAGAGAGAAGAGAGAGTTTGAGATAAGAAGAGAGATAGAGAGAGAGAGAGAGAGAAATTGTGGGAGGGAGTGTGAGAGATAAAGAAAGAGCGAAAGAGGGGGCGAGAGAGAAACGAAGGAGAGAAGGAGAGAATACACAGCCGTCTGGTGGGCTGGGATATGAGAGTCTCGTCTCTCCTTCGTGACTGTAACACTGTCTGGGAGTCTGTTTGTCAGGTACACAATGTGCTCCGGACTTGATTGATTCTCTTTTGAGTAACAGTCGAATGCTGGAGACATTAGCAGCAATTAAACTATCGAGTCTCACTCTGCTCCTGCTGAAACAGGCTAGGTGTCAGATTCATAGGCTAATGCTAATGAACAAGCAGGAAAAGGGCAGGAATTGATTGGTGCCAAGGTACTGATGACTGGACACAGCATCATTAGCACTAACTATTAATAAGTTAGTACGCGAAAGACATTTATTTCAATTGTTGCATTGGGGGCGGCACGGTAGTGCAACAGGTAGGTAGGTTGTGGGTTCGTGTCCCGCTCCGGGTCTGTGAGGAGTGTGGTGTGTTCTCCCTGTGTCTTTGTCGGTTTCCTCCGGGTGACTGTCTGTGAGGAGTGTGGTGTGTTCTCTCTGTGTCTGCGTGGGTTTCCTCTGGGTGACTGTCTGTGAGGAGTGTGGTGTGTTCTCCCTGTGTCTGTGTCGGTTTCCTCCGGGTGACTGTCTGTGAGGAGTGTGGTGTGTTCTCTCTGTGTCTGCGTGGGTTTCCTCTGGGTGACTGTCTGTGAGGAGTGTGGTGTGTTCTCCCTGTGTCTGTGTCGGTTTCCTCCGGGTGACTGTCTGTGAGGAGTGTGGTGTGTTCTCTCTGTGTCTGCGTGGGTTTCCTCTGGGTGACTGTCTGTGAGGAGTGTGGTGTGTTCTCCCTGTGTCTGTGTCGGTTTCCTCCGGGTGACTGTCTGTGAGGAGTGTGGTGTGTTCTCTCTGTGTCTGCGTGGGTTTCCTCTGGGTGACTGTCTGTGAGGAGTGTGGTGTGTTCTCCCTGTGTCTGTGTCGGTTTCCTCCGGGTGACTGTCTGTGAGGAGTGTGGTGTGTTCTCTCTGTGTCTGCGTGGGTTTCCTCTGGGTGACTGTCTGTGAGGAGTGTGGTGTGTTCTCCCTGTGTCTGTGTCGGTTTCCTCCGGGTGACTGTCTGTGAGGAGTGTGGTGTGTTCTCTCTGTGTCTGCGTGGGTTTCCTCCGGGTGACTGTTTGTGAGGAGTGTGGTGTGTTCTCCCTGTGTCTGCATGGGTTTCCTCCGGGTGACTGTCTGTGAGGAGTGTGGTGTGTTCCCTCTGTGTCTGCGTGGGTTTCCTCTGGGTGACTGTCTGTGAGGAGTGTGGTGTGTTCTCCCTGTGTCTGCATGGGTTTCCTCTGGGTGACTGTCTGTGAGGAGTGTGGTGTGTTCTCTCTGTGTCTGCGTGGGTTTCCTCCGGGTGACTGTCTGTGAGGAGTGTGGTGTGTTCTCCCTGTGTCTGCGTGGGTTTCCTCTGGGTGACTGTCTGTGAGGAGTGTGATGTGTTCTCCCTGTGTCTGCGTGGGTTTCCTCCGGGTGACTGTCTGTGAGGAGTGTGGTGTGTTCTGTCTGTGTCTGTGTCGGTTTCCTCCGGGTGACTGTCTGTGAGGAGTGTGGTGTGTTCTCCCTGTGTCTGCATGGGTTTCCTCCGGCTGACTGTCTGTGAGGAGTGTGGTGTGTTCTCCCTGTGTCTGCGTGGGTTTCCTCCGGGTGCTCCGGTTTCCTCCCACAGTCCAAAAACACACGTTGGTAGGTGAATTGGTGACTCAAAAGTGTCCATAGGTGTGAGTGTGTGAGTGAATGTGTGACTGTGTTTGTTGCCCTGTGAAGGACTGGC
Source organism: Hoplias malabaricus (assembly GCF_029633855.1). Classification (NCBI taxonomy): domain Eukaryota; kingdom Metazoa; phylum Chordata; class Actinopteri; order Characiformes; family Erythrinidae; genus Hoplias; species Hoplias malabaricus. The sequence continues at coordinate 21,940,541 of NC_089818.1, read as the reverse complement.
GCCCCCTCCAGGGTGTATTCCTGCCTTACACTCAGTGATTCTGGGTAGGCTCCGGACCCCACGTGACCCTGAATTAGATAAGGGTTACAGATAATGAGCGAATGAATGAATGTTGCATTATGCAGCAAATAAAATAGCTACATTGCTATAGTAATGGCTAGACATACGTGTGGATTTCTCATCTCAGTAGCCAATTTACTGACCTTCCAACTGCCATCTGAGTGTGTTATAGGATGGCAGTTACACCTTTCCAGCTCCAGCCAATCACAAAAGCTTGCAAGTCCTGCAGGGGAGGTGCTTAAAGTTCTTAAGCTGTACCAGGAAGTCTATAAGGCAGCCATTTTTGGGCTCACTCCTTCGTTCAATTGCTGCCACTGTGTTATGTCTGTGTCTAGTTATAAGAGCTCTGTGCTTTGAGTTTTTACCTTACACTTTGAAATCATTACGTCTTGTTTACTTTGTTTATTTTTTATTTTACTTATTTTTGGGTCAAATGGTTTGTTTGTTGGTCAATGGTGCTAATGTCTCGATCTCCCTGGGGGGGGGGGGGGGGGGGGTGGGTGAGAACAAGCTACAGAAGCTGCAGAACAAGCTACATCCAACACAACACACATCCATATTCTGACCTTTTTATTCATTCCATGACGTCCAAATCAATGTCAGAGAAAATCTCCCGCTGTGATTCCTGCAGTTCCTGTAGCGCCAAGCTACTGCACAGGTTCCATGCCGAAGCATGACTCGGAATATCCCCATCACCAGTTTAACATCAGCTAAACAAAGGAACTTGTGCTGGATCCTGAGACGTGAAGGGCTTGTGAAACCAGTAACCATGCAGGAGCGAGCACACGGAAGTGGGGCCACCTGGGGGAGACCAGAGGAGGTGTAGATAGCTCCACTCCTGATCAATACGCTTGAAGGAGAACACTAACCACTGATGCTGTTACATCAGCAAACAGGCATCCACAGTGCCAAGCTGCCTGTATTAGGGCCAAAACTATTTCTGTGTTTTAGAAGTGTTCCAGTAAAGCCCACCCCGGGTTTGCATCCTGGTAACGTCACTGAAGCCAGGGACCAGGCTGCAGCTCTAGTAATCTCCCAAAGACTGACTCAAGACAGAGGCTTATGTCACGGACACAAACAGGAACATGTACGTACACACACAGACACACGCGGTGTTCTAGTAATCTCTGAATGATTGACGTGGCTGAGCTTAATCCGCAGGGAGAGCACAGCTGCCCTACATCTGCGAGAGGGATTTCAGTGTGTGTGAATGTGTGTGTGTGTGTGTGTGTGTGTGTGTGTTCTGTCCTTGTACACCTGTTGGCCCCATTTCCGAAATAGCACCCAAACATCAAACGACTGCAGGAAAACTGAAAAACTGAAAACACTACATTCTAGACAAACTGTAATCAGAGCATGGAAACAAGCAAAACAGAACACACACACGCACACACACACACACACATTCAAGTGATGACCATGTCTAGACAGAACACGGTGAAGGGCCTGTTTCTTTTAATAACAATATTACCAACGATGTTGTGGGAATTACTGTATTCTATTTCAGTGTGTAATATTCACAGCCGACACACACCCACACTGTAAACATTCTTCTAGTGCCCATTTTCTATCACTCAAATATACACCAATTATAAGCCATAACATTAAAATAACCTTGTTCTTGAAAATAACTCTCTATCCATTCTCTTAAACCCACTGACGTCTTCAGTAATCCGGACCCCCACAGGACCACCACAGAGTAGGTATGACCTGGGTGGTGTTAAGGTGTGCCATGGTGGTCAGTGTGGATCAGACACCACCCACTGTTCACTTCATTAGGTAAATGTATCTTGTGGGTGCATCTTTTAAATGTTGCTCCACAGTTCCAAAAACTCACAGCAGCACTGCTGTATCTGATCCACTTAGAGCAGTGCATGTGATGTCAGTGTCATTGCAGCAAAGAGAATGAGGCACCACCCAAATCGTGGTTCTGAGAATTGTAGGACAGGGTGAAAGAGGGCTAACCAAGTATGCAGAACAAACCGATGACTATGACTATAGACTATGACTGTAGAAAAATGCAGTGCTCTTGTGTGGTGAGTAGAGCAGAGAGGTGGTGAGTGTGTAATCACAATTTACCATTTAATTCAATTTCATAGATACTTCTACTTATTAACAGTATGTCAAACAGGGCAGCACGGTGGCGCAGCAGGTGGGTGTCGTAGTCACACAGCTCCAGGAACCTGGAGGTTGTGGGTTTGATTCCCGCTCCGGGTGACTGTCTGTAAGGAGTGTGGTGTGTTCTCCCTGTGTCGGCGTGGGTTTCCTCCGGGTGACTGTCTGTGAGGAGTGTAGTGTGTTCTTCCTGTGTCTGCGTTGGTTTCCTCCGGGTGCTCCGGTTTCCTCCCACAGTCCAAAAACACACGTTGGTAGGTGGATTGGTGACTCAAAAGTGTCCGTAGGTGTGAGTGTGTGAGTGAATGTGTGACTGTGTGTGTTGCCCTGTGAAGGACTGGCGTCCCCTCCAGGGTGTATTCCTGCCTTGTGCCCAATGATTCCAGGTAGGCTCTGGACCCACCGCGACCCTGAACTGGATAAGGGTTACAGATAATGAATGAATGAATGAAAGTATGTCAAACAATGTCAGAAACCACATGAGATCATCTATTTAGGCCTGCATTTTAAACCATATACATAGTGGCATATGGTCACTCTCCAATTCTCTTAAAGTTCTCCTAAATTAGTTGAGGTTTCTACATAGACTTCCATTGAAAGTTAAGGCTTTTTTCTGCCCTTGTAAAGTTAACTGGACAGTGTCGATATAAGTTTCCATTCCTGCTTCCTACAGCCTTGTTTCTGCGGTGTAAAACTAAAAGAAGCCGACTTCAGACAGCAGCCTTGGGTGACTGTCTTTGTTCAGGATAAAGGGAATATTGTATAAACTTGATCTTATGCCAAACTACTGCTTTAATCCACGGTTTCCCACAGCCCTGAAGGCCCAACCGCAACAGAACAGGATCCCTCCTGAGAGAGGACCAAGCTCACCCCAGGCTGTGGTTTGGTCCTTGACCTGACCCACACACATCCACTAATCCCAACGTCCCAAAGTGCGAAAAACTGTCCAAAGACGGTGCGTGTTTGTGTCAATGTGTGTTTTGACTGAGTGTGTTGCTTTTCTTCAACAGTGGGGAACACCACTGTCTGACAGACTTTCACACTCGGGGACTGGGAGGGCTGGGGAAGGGGACCGGATCTAGCATGACACCATGATGTGTGTGTGTATGTGTGTGTTCTCAAGGAATGGGTACACACATTGACTGCTGGCCAGAGAGGGATAGCAGGGGAGGAGTGGATATGTGGATTGGGTTTGTTGGAAACTGTTGCTGAGCTAGTATTCAGCTACACTAACAGAATTACTTAATTACTTACTTACTCACTATATCAGCTAATGGTGCATTTTCCACTGCATGGTACCGACTCAGCTTTACTTGTCTCTGCTCGTTTGATTTTCCACTATAAAGCTCCCACTGCCCAGAAATGTAGCCGAGACTTTACTAATCACTACCTCTAACGGGAACCGCTGGCCTTGGAAACCACATCAGCAGCAGTGGTAACGTTAAGCATTGTTTACTCATTGTGTATTCACATGTTGTTGTTGCTCTAGGCGCCAGTTCAGACTATGTTTCACTGTCCACCTTTCACTGGAGTTTGTCAGCCACCAATCCACGGAATATTTGAACCTCTTCAAAAGACCACTGTGTAATTTTACATGCTGCTGTTTTGAGTCGGATAAAAAACATATGTGATTTCTACTGTAACACTGTTGGAACGCTATAGATATACTCAATTTGAGAGAGGCTGTGTGTGTGTGTGTGTGTGTGTGTGTGAGTGTGTGTATGTTTCTCTAAGGTATTGGTACCCACACTGACTGCTGGGTAAAATAAAAAAAAATAAAAAAAAACAAGGGAGCTGTTAGCAGCTGGAGGCAGAAGCTGTCAAAGCCAAGAAGATGCCAAACCACCATTAGCAATGCTACCATCACACACATTGGAGAGAGAGAGAGAGAGAGAGAGAGAGAGAGAGAGAGAGAGAGATACTACAATACTGTCACGAGGGAAGTGAGATAGCTTGTTATTATCTCAATGTTCTTTTTCATAGAAGAAAAAGAAGGGATGCTTGATAGAACAGAGCACAAATGTCCAAAGCAGGAGGCAGCAATCGACACTAGCCAAACAGAATCAGGCCTTTCAGTGAGTATTACAGCTACAGTCACATCACCCACACAGCACAGATGTGTTTGTGCAAGAAATGTGTGTGTGTGTGTGTGTGTGTGTGTGTGTGTGTGTGTGTGTGTGTGTGTGTACCAGAAACTACATCCAAGCCTTTGTGAAGTTGGCAACCCATAGAATCACAAACTGTTTTTTAAGTTTATTTCGGCTGATTTTTGACATAAAATGATTGTTTTGTTTGGAAGCTTTTAGAAAAATATGAAGCAGGATTATTTCATATCTTCTGATATCACTCCATGTCCAGTACATTAGTCGTTAAAGGAGTATATGCTCTGTTTGTACTGAGCAATGTCACCAAAGGACAAAATATTTAGCTTAATATGTGTTATAGTTTTATAACGGAGGGCGGAATAAATTTGATTTATTGGCCAAATGCAGTGATGTCAAATACAATCTTACATTCTTATACAATCACCTCATTGTAACTGAGACAATCCCTTCCACGTGATTTGAGTTATCCCAGCTGTGTCATGAGATGACTGACTACAGCGCATGGGGTAGAGTCAGAGGTCAGAGGGGAGTCACAGAAACGCCAGAAGTTTGTACTAAACCACTATGCGTATGTAACTTTAAATATATTAAATTACACCTAATTTATACCTCATATTTTCAACATTAGAAAAAATGAATTCTAAAACAATTCAAATATAAGCTGTGCAAATATAATGTTAGAGTGCAGAAGTCACATCCATCTAATGTACAGGTATTCATTCATTCATTATCTGTAAGTGCTTTTCCAGTTCAGGGTTGCAGTGAGTCCAGAGACTACCTGGAATCATTGGGCACAAGGTGGGAACACACACTGGAGGGGGCGCGAGTCCTTCAAAGGGCAACACACACATATTCACTCACACCTGCGGACACTTTTGAGTCGCCAATCCACCAACCAACGTGTGTTTTTGAACTGAGGGAGGAAACCGGGGCACCCGGAGGAAACCCACACGGACACAGGGAGAACACATCACACTTCTCACAGACAGTCACCCGGAGCGGGACTCGAACCCACAACCTCCAGGTCCCTGGAGCTGTGTGACTGCGACACTAACCTGCTGCACCACCATATAGTAATTTCTATATATAAATAGTAAATGCAATCAATTTATTTATTTATTTATTTATTGTTTGTTTGTTTGCTTGCCCTGTGAAGGACTGGCGCCCCCTCCAGGGTGTATTCCCGCCGTGCCGCCAGGCTCTGGACCCACCGTGACCCTGAACTGAATAAGGGTTACAGATAATGAATGAATGAATGAATGTTTGCTTTTTGGTTGATTGGCTCATTAAAAAGAAGCAGGCATAGTACAGTATTGTTACATAACCAGGAATTGATCTATATAGATGTCTAGGGTTTTTATTACTGATTTACTTTAAAAGAGCTGCACCACAGTTCCACTCTCCTCAGGAGGTCTATGTCCAATCATTTATTGTATGCCAGGCATCTGACGGCAGTAATCTCAGTTGTTCTGAGCATAGTGCACATGCCCAGAGAAGCACCAGTGAACGCAGTGGGTGTGAATTGTAAAAGAAACAAACGAACCTGTAGCTAATTCTAAACCATGTAAGTGTTACATAATACAAAGGGTACTTTTCAGTTCATTCTGGTCATAGGTCTGAACTGACTGAACTGGCAAAACTTCAAGCCAGTTATAGAAAAGTTGATGTCATCCCAAAACCACTTCATAATAGGTTAGGACACTGGGAGAGCTGAGTCATGTGCCGACTCACAGAGTAAGGCCAGTGCATGTGATGGTGGTGCGTCCAGCAAGGGCGAAAGTGTCCACAATAACTCATCTGTCCCTGTCTGGTCCGCAGTCCATTCCAATTTTAAATCCTGGAATTCCTCACACACATGCTGCTCACCCTCTGTGAACCCAGTGGCACTGTCAGCCTTAGACCTCATGCTCAGAGACTTGATCTAGGGTCTGTTTTATATTTCAGGACAGCCCTTTATATCTTGGTGAGTACAGTTAAATATTTTTGGAGCTGATCCTACCTGATCTTCCTGATGAGGAAGACTAGTGCCTAAACATAGGTTTGTTGGCTATTTCAAGCTTTACTCATTACTGTAACATGTTCAAAAACACTCACTGGCAAAATAGTAAATAAATAAATAGGAGAGTTGTTGGAATTGAATGAAACTTCATAGGTGTAAATCTAATGATGATATATATATATATATATATATGTAAGTGATTACATCATTGAGTGAAAGGCGAATTTCACAATTGAAAGGAGGCTCATGTACCACCTCTTGCCTGGTTACAAGATGAGATATGGTTAGGCATGGAAGCGTGCAGTTCCTATATGACATCTTTGCCCACAGATGCTGCAGCTGGGCCTGTAGATACTGCACACACCAATGTTGCTGGAGCTGTTGTCCAAACTGGTCAAATAAATGCTTGATTTGCGATAAACAAGAAAACACTGCAATCTGGCAGAGACATTCAAGCATTATCTTGTTGAAAAGCCCTGCCATGAAAGGCAACATATGTGGCTGCAGGACATTCTGTACATATCACTGAGCTGTTAGTGTCCCTCGTATCACTACTTGGAGTAACCAACTGTCGTATGCGATGGTTCCCCAGACCATCCCACCAGCAGTTGGGGCAGCAAAGGCAGGATTGAAGTGCTCACTACAAGGCCTTCATACTCTAACCCAACAGTCATTGGATCCCTAACAGAACTTGGATTCATCGATAAAGACTATACGGTTCCAGTTAGTAGCAGGGCAGGTTTTTCATAGATGACCTCACCACTCCCAACACCTCCTAAGAGCTTGGTCAGAATGACCTAGATGGCAGACAAATCGTTAAAATTACAACCCTGCTTCTCTCAGTCTAATGATGCACCTCATCTCAAAGTCTGTCAACTAGGTAAAAGGTCTTTGAGTGCATTGTAGAGACATGTCTAGCATTCAATGATCTCTCACCAAGAGGTACACTACCCAAAATTAGCTTCCGAGAGCCTTTTATAGGGCAGCCAGTGAAGCACTTTTACAAGCTCGTGGCAAGACCCATTGTCTAATCAGACCACACCTGTATAATTTACATATCTGTCTGAGACACAACTGCTTGTTAATTACACAGTAATCCTGCGTGTATTATTTAATTTGTCAATGAGCGTATTATAAAGCTCTCAGGTCGACATCCCTAATGGCAAGAGTCAGCAAGTCCTCAGCATTCACTTGTTCCTCTATTCAATTTCACTGTTACATCTAGGTCCATTATTTATATAATTCCCCAATCCTTATCTCACATGACATTCATCAGTTTCTATCTAAAGTACTGCTGTTGACCCAGCCGTATTTGGACGGTGGAATATTCTCAACCTGTGAACTTTACAGGGTAGTGCCATTGGAAGTGTTGATGGTGTTTTCACATGTCAGTGACAGTGCTAGGCTGAGGGTGGTTCACCACCCAAAAATATCAAGCCAAGAACAGATATGTGGTCAGAAATTGGTCAAAGGTTAGAGAATGGCTAACAACATATGCCCCAAGTTTCTAATCACACCCCAGCATTGGAGATCTATAATGGCTTGGAAGTGTAAAGCAGTGGTTTTTCATGTCCCAGTCTTAGACAAGTCACGGTTTCCTAACTTGTGAAGAGCTTCTCAATTTCCTAATGAATTGAACCAAATGTAGGGTCCCTAGGGTTAGTGTTGAAGACCACTGATTTTCTACCGTTGTGCTGATTGATGACTGTACTGACAGCATCTACAAAGTCGAGGATGTGTTAAGCATCTGCAAAGCCTCACAGCACCAGCTGAGACATGGCTGAGACAAGCGTCTTGCTACTAGAGCCTGCATGCTTTACATATTCACAAGGGTCACAGGCCATTGGAAGTGTCAGGCGCTTGATGTTTAGAGCTTCAGGCTTTAGGGCTTTGTGCAGACATTTGCCCTTTTGGCTTGATTGCTGATCTGAGGTCTGTTTCATGGTTGTCCCTTCCAGTTGCTTCTGTAGATCTTCAGGAAGGGAAGCTGTTCCTGGATCAAAGTTGAAAGGCCATATCTATCATAGACCGAGGGTTTATGAATAGAAAGGGAAGGCAAAAAAGAGAAGAAACTTGGAATCTATGAATGATCTCAGTTTCATGGTTTTTCAGTTGGGGTTTGAGGAGGAATTTGAAAAGTACAAGCTGTTCTTGGATCAGTGCTGATCCATCTCTAGCTGCTGAGGGAGGGTAATGAAAAGAAAGAAAAGGACAAGAAGAAGAGTGGCATCTACGTGAAAGAGCATATGGACGCCCCCCCACCCAAGACGCAAGGTGAATCGAAGCGTTCTGACGGATGAATAAGAGAGGTGTGGAGGATGAATGCAGGGTGCTTTCTTCTCCTTCACCTCCTCATAATCCCTCTTTCACAGCCCTGTTGAAAGGCGGCTTTTCATTGATGGGAAAAGAGTGAAACGCTCGTCACTTTTGCACTCTTTCGCAAACTGAGGGAAGACAAAGCTCCCTCCATCTCCAGCTATCTCTTTTTTCCTCTTTCACAATGTGAAGGTTTTCCACCTAATTTTGCTGTTTCTTAATTTCAAATACATTGCATCTTTTTTTTTTACTAGTCCATTCCTTGTCCCTTTCTCATTCAAGCTTAACATGAGAGACTTCATGATGTTTGCACATTAGCAAATAACATAGCCATTAGATTAACATCTACATTTAAAATGTTTAGCAGACACTATTTTCCAGATCCTCGCTAGTACAGATACGATTAGAATCTAAATACTGCTGATCTAAGACACTGCCTAAAGCTAAAGAGAGAAATATAAGACATAGGTGCAGTACCGTACTACAGTGATAAAAGATGCCTATGAAAAAGACAAAAAATTCAAGATAATTCAAAATGCAGGATTAGTTGTTATTTAAAAACTGAAGAGATGAACCTTCAGTCTGTGTTTGAAGACAGCGAGGGACTCTGCTGGTCAGACAGCCAGCTGAAAATTTGTTTCATTATCTGGGAGCCAGAAAAAGGAAGATTCTTTATGCTCATCTCCCACACAACTTGAAGGATGGCACATTCAGGTTCTAGTCCATTCTTGACTTATAAGAAAGCTTCAGGGTTTTAAATCTGATGGAACAACTTCTGGAAGCCATTGTAGGGGTGAAAGATAAGGCAGTCACGAGCTGCTTGTTGTTGTGTTTTGGCAAATTCAGCCACATTATTATCACTGGTGTCAACTCTAATTGTATCCTGATCCCAGCAAAGGGTCTAACTCTTAATATAGTCATTAGAAACCCACCAAAAATGTGTGAATGCTACTGAATATTCCATATGCCAGTCAGTCAAATTTGCAGCCCTGTGAACACAAGAATTTTCAACTTGGAATACAGGGATTATCCAGAAGCTCAATATAGGCAGAGTGGTTCAGATTTACAGTCACCTCAAAAAAAAGGTTCCATTTCCGTGTGATTAAAACAGTCCCAGAACATCATAGAGCCTCCTCCAGCTTGAACCACACCTCACACGCAGTCCTCACCCTGAAGTCTATGATGAGCATTAGCAGAAATGAGATTAATCTGAACAGATGAATGTTTCCAGTCATGAACAATCCCATTTTTGTGTCTCTTCACCCACTGTAACCAGGCAACTTTGTGAGCTCCTTATGTTCAGGGTATGCAGCTCTCTGGGGAGTGTTCTTCCAGAAATTGTTTGTAAAGGACCCGTTTTGACTTCTAGACGCAGTTCTTGCTTGAAGGTGAAGCGATTTTTATACACAAGCCATAAATTGTGCTGGCAGACCATGTCCTTCAGTTTCATCTTTCAGCCACAATTCAGGGGAGAGTTTCTTGTAAAATGCTGGTTGACCAGTATGACCGTATGCTTCCATACACCTGCAAATTCAGCTACATCCTTCACACTATGGCCTTTGACACACCCAGTTCCTTTATACCTGTCATTAACATCTGGATTGCAACCCGTTGTCCACACATCGAGCAAGACATTCACTGCACTCTACCACCTCTTCCAAATCTATGAATCCCATCATAGACCCTGCAGGTATTTATAGCCCTGTCATCATTGTGCAACACTATCTGCAGGAATATATGGTTAGTACTGCCTTACACATTATGGACACTGCCATTTTCTGAAGTAACAGCTTCCAATCTTATAGCAAGTATTTACTCCAGATATTGGAACACTCTTGCAGGGACTTAATTTCATTCTACCACACAAGCATTAGTATAGGGCCTCATACACCTCCAGCTTACACTTGAATTTATGTATGACGACTGACCTTTTAATTGACCAAAGAAAACCTTCAGCTGGGTTCAGCCTTAATTAGCTCCAAAAGTCATTTGGCAAACCTCATATTCCTCAAATTTCCTGTTATATAAGACACAAAGGCAGACTATTAACACAACCTCAAACACATAACTTGACCCTTGCTAAAATTACCCTGTCAGTGGAGATTCTTCACTTAAAATCCCTTTTAGTCCAGAGCATGATCTAATATAGTTCCAGAAGCACTGTCCAAGGTCAGTGAGTGCACCTTCCTGTCCTCTGCGAGCACATGCCTCGCGTATTGTGTTTGGTTCTTAAGTGAGCCAGGCCCTGAGTAAGGGGAAATACTTCATAATACTCGCAGCATGCAACTTCTGGCCTGAAAGTGGACCAAGATGGCAGTTTAAAACCCCCAAACCACCCAAGCTACTTTCAACAAGATGCTCTGCAAAAAAGTGAAATTTCTAACTTAATCCAAAGCCCTATTTAGATAAAATGGGGTATTTCTTCAATTACCACTGCCCTTCAGTCATTTTATTGCTGTCAGAATTGGCCTTGTGGAAATATTGTTCTTCTTTGTTCTTCTTAAAACATTCAACCAGTATTACCTACACTGCATTACTGACTAATTCAGCGGGTGTGATAATCCAGACAGAGGAGGGCAGGTATAAAAAAAGTCACCGCCTAAGAGACAGTGTGGTAACACCTATTTCAACATATCCCACACTTCACTATTTACACTATTATATATATAAACCTATGTATATATTGTATAAATAACCGTAAATGTAAAACTCTTTATTACTATGGTTGTAACTCTTTATTACTATGGTTGTAAAAACAACATATTTGTTGTTGTTTTTTCTGAGAGAGAGAGAGAGAGAGAGAGAGAGAAAGATTGAGATTTGGGCTTTAGGCAGCACGAAAAATCCAGGATACGCCAGGCCAAAACCCATAAGGGACTGTGGAAAAGCAGTGCAATTCATTACTCTGTATAAGCAATGAACATACACTGTGCATCTCTCTCTCTCTCTCTCTCTCTCTCTCTTCTCTCTCTCTCTCTCTCTCTCTCTCTCTCTCTCTCTCTCTCTCTCTCTCTTCTCTCTCTCTCTCTCTCTCTCTCTCTCTCTCTCTCTCTCTCTCTCTCTCTCTCTCTCTCTCTCTCTCTCTCTCTCTCCTGTGTGTGGGTGCGAAAGTGAGAGAGAGAATCCCAAAAAGATCAAATGGCGCAGGATCTGACATGCTTTCCTGGCACAGAACATGACAGACTGACAGATTTCAAGTTAATTAAAAGTGAGCCTTTTGTCCATTCATTTAGCCAGCTATGAAAGAGAAAGAGAGAGAGAGAGAGAGAGAGAGAGAGAGAGAGAGAGAGAGAGAGAGAGTATTGAGAAATGTGGGAACAATAGGCACAAGAAGAGTGAGAGTAAGAGAAAAAAGGAAGAAAAATGAAGGTGTGACTTAAAGAAGGGAATCTATGTATAGAGAGGACTGTAGAAAGAACGGAAGAAGCAAATGGAGAAAAATATATAAAAATGGAAGGAAAGTAGGCTAGAGAGGAAGACAAAGAAAGACAGATAGTAAAGAGAGCATGTGAAGAAACAAGAGCTAGCAAGAATGTAAGAGAAAATGGGGATGAGAGAGAGAGAGAGAGAGAGAGAGAGAGAGAGAGAGAGAGAGAGAGAGAGATGGTATATTAGTTGTACAATGAGAGCATTGTATGTTGCTGTGATGAAGGGCAAGAGTGAGGTGATAGAAGCCTGGCCACCACTCAAACATGTCCTTTCTCAGCATGTTACATACACACACACACACACACACCCTCTCTCTTTCTAATACACTTCACACTAATGACTTCACTAAACATAGAGACAATAAGTTCCCCCTGTACAGTCCACAGCCAACTGCCTGGCTTTATTTGCTAATCTTCGGTGGCTAACATTTGGCTAGCGTGTAGCTAAGACAGATGGCTCCTTAGTGAAGTTAAAATAACTTACACTCACAAAATCTTCTAGAAACTAGATCTCTCAGACAGAGGTGTCATGTTACTCATATCTGAGTTCAATACATTCATATTTTACAAGCATCTACATAATCTGAAGTCATTGTAGAATGGGTATTTTTGCTCTCCTCTGGCACTGAAATGCAATGCATTCAAGTGACTATTTAAAAACACATTAACATCCTAAATTATGGAAAGTGTTTAGCCCTGTTTTTTCTTTTCAAGTCTGTGAATCACAGGTCAACAGCTGAAATGAGTGACTCCCAGACACTAAAAGGAATGATTCTTTAGGAGTCAACAGCGAGCAGACGGAGCATTTTCCTGCTTTTACTTCCGTTTTCAAATAAAGGGTCATTTATCAGGCTTTCACACTTTCCCCCAGTTTTTATTCAAGTTCAGGTTTATTTAATGTTTTATGAGCAAGACATTTCCTCATATTTCTCAAAGTCAAATTATTATTCTATTTATTTCTCAGCCAGTTTTTTTTTTCGTTAACAAAGTTAACACTGCATCCCAAAGGTATGATGGTGCTCCACCAGGTCAGACAACATGATACAAGGGGAAAATCAAATAAAATACATGTTTCTAACCTGACTCCCGGTGCAAGTGTGACTGACATTAGCCTGGACTTAACAAATCACAAGAGCAAATGATGTCACTGCAAAATCAGGCTGTTCCAGGTGTGTGTTTGAGGGGAGTGTGGTCAGATCAGGAGAAACTATGGAATAAATAACAGAAATGTTTCTGAAGTCTGACCGCTGGAGCTGAAGGAAAGGACTGGAGGGGGTTCAAACCTAACACACTCTCAAAATGAGCTCATAAACAACAAACGGTACACCTAATATGTCAGAAACACAAACTGGTTGACAGGTACACACACACACACACACACACACCTGCTTGTCTGGACAGGCTCAGCGCTAAATTATAGCTTGACAAGGGTCATGTGTGGACGTAAAGAAAACACCCAACCCTCTCGCACTCATACACACACACACACACACACACACTCAAGAGGCATGCACCCACAGCTCCCTTTCTAAGCCTTTTCTAAGGCCTGTCAGCAGACAAACACCGAGATTGTGTGCATGACATTTATTTAAGACAGTATACACAGTATAAACAGTGGGTTTAGTAGGGCATGATGAGTGGTGGGTTAGGCATTGCACCACTAAATGACCCTCAGGCACCAATCCTGCACCAACACTGATCTGAAAGGTTCTGTGTAGGTTCACCGGTCATTTTGAATATTTAAAACACGCAACACACACTCACACATAAGCATCACAGAGAACGATCCACCACCAAAATAATCCCTGCATTGTGGTGCTCCTTTGGGGGTCCTGACCAGAGAAGAACAGGGTGGACAAAAAGTATGCAGAGCAAGGGACTATAGCCTGTGACTGTAGAACTATTCATCTTTAATGTGCAATTATCTTTCACTGTGCAATGTATAAAAAAAAATGTGCCTTCCGCAATTAACCCATCTGTGGCAGTGAACACACACACAAACACATACACACACACACTAGTGCACACCCAGAGTGGCAGGCAGCCATTTCCAGTGGGAATCAAATCAATGACATTTCTAGATTTCTAAATTGTCTAAACCTAAGCTCACAGTGTTTTTTTCCCTAATGGAACTCATAATGAATGCAGTGATTAATATATTTTTGCTTACCATTTTTTTAAACTACATACATTAATTTAATACTGCAATACTATGTGATATGTGTGTAATACAGTTACCATAAAATGACAAGAGTAGGACAATGCTTGAATATTAAATTACAATAAATACATAATAATAATACTAAAATAATAATAAAAAATAACTTTGTTCACCTAAAGGTACTCCTGTATGGCCAGTGTATCTGAGCCCAGCCCATGAGTACTCAACACAGCCACTGAATCACTAGGTCATAAAGTAGGCACATCCCCTCGTCAGTGTTTTGCTGAATTAAGCCTACAACACCTGCAAAAGGCTCTACGGTGAATTCTGGAATCCCAGACCCACCTCCCTCCAAGCTAGCTTTACAGCACCCTTAACTGTAAATCCACACTGGCCTCCCTGGTGATTAAGGCTGTACCAAGCCCTACTGGCACCGTTAATGCATGCTCAGTGCCACCAGTTCCATGTGATCTTTATGTGATACATCACCAGCAATCAGGGTTTAAAACCTCAAGAGGCCTATTGTGGAACACACACATTTCACAATGCTTTCCTGAAACATGAGGTTAGGCCTCCCTATTTTGGGAATACAGCTGTAAAACCTTGATAAGGCATATTTATTAAACACAAAGGATGTTATGGTACAAATACTTTCCTTTCTTAACTCATCAGAACATGGAAAGCAAAGACAGAACAGATTAAATAGTGTGTATCTTCACTTTAAATCATACACAGAGCTTGCAGGTAATCCATGATAAAATACATAAATAAATAAATGGTTTCCAAAGGCCATGAACTGTCATTTGTGTTTTAGATGATGGCCTTCAAATATTAAAAAAGCAGAATGTGACTCTCCAAAGAAAAACATGTATCTCCACAATAGTAACTTTACAGGAAAAGAAAAACACCTCAAAGTAATTTTGAAGCTTTTCTATTGGTCCATTCATCAATGATTTCACTGCAGAAAACTATTAAAACAATTCAGAGGAAATGCTGGAAGCACGTCCAATGGTTCGTGGATAAATCAGGAGAGAGTGATGGACAAAGAAAGGAGAGGAAAGGACAAAAAGGGAGAAAGACAAAGAGCAGAGAGAGAGGAAGTAGTAATAGAGAGTTAAAAAGAAGGATTCTGTTTTGCTCAGATGCGGATCATGGCCTTGAAATTCTTGGCAAACTCAATTTCTCTAAGACATTCTAATCACACGGTAAACACATCCAACTGACCTAAGGAGTCTTCAGGATCCTCCCGGCCCCCAACCCCTCTGTCTCTCATTGAACACCGCCTTTCAGCCGCTTCAGCCTCAGGTGGTCTAGTCAATACCAGATCAATACACCATTCAGAACACTCTATACAGCATAATACACACATATCAACCCCATGACCCCAATAATACACATAAATAAAAAAATATATATACATGGAATCACATCCCAGTGATTCATAACTCATCTCTGATTTACAAGTGATTCATGACATGACTCAGACAGATGTCCCAGTAACTCAGCTCTGAATCACATCTCAGAGACTTGTGACCTGACTCAGACTAACATCCCAGTAACTTGTGACCTGATCTGAGCTCGTATTCTAGTGACTTGTGATTCAGATTCACATTCCATTGACCCATGACTTGACTCGTCTAAAACACTGAATTTACTTTCCAGTGATTTACGACACGACTCGGATTCAGATCCCATTGACTCATGATGACACATGGATTTTCACCTAGTTGACTCATGATTTGACTCCCGATGTTATCTGACCTGAGCTTATATTCTGCTGACTCATGACTCAACTCTGACACAAATGCCAATGACTCATGACTCATGACTCATCAACAGGACTGGATGCTGCAACCAAAGTGACTTGTGACTTGACTCATATTTGCATCACAGTGACTCGTGAACTGACGTCAGCTCACTTTCAAGTGTCTTTTGACTCGGCCTGAACTTGCAGCCCACAGACTCATGACTAGCCTCACACACTGCATTTTCCACGTTTTGTCAATTCCATTGATTTGCTGAGGCACCCAACTCAATGCGATGAGAGGATAAAAAAATTAAATACCTGAAAAACTTCACCATCTGTGTATTTCCACCTCGCAAATCACTGATAATTTATCATCATATGCTTAATGAGCTACAGGAATCTTACAGAGTCAGTAGTCTACAGCCAAGAAGGCAATACATCTTGGAGGCAGGCAAAGAGGCAATTAGGGATTAGAGCTGTAAAATCACTGAGGAAACATGGCATTATTTATGCAAACAAATCAATATGAGAAAGAAGACCAAAGTCCGGGCCCTTCTGTCTGCGCTGGTCAGTTCATAACCTTTGGAAACAAATGAAGAACATGAATCGCAGCAATTAAAATTATTTATAGTATATTATATAAAAAATATAAAATATATGTCTGTCTGTCTGTGTGGGAGAGAGAGAGAGAGAGAGAGAGACAGAGAGAGAGAGAGAGAGAGAGAGAGAGAGAGAGACTGGATATGCAAGTGGACAGCTCAGGACTCTGCTGGCTGGCCTTTAACAACACTTCTGTGTAGTTTGTCAAGCCTTCTTTATCCAGCCATCACTCAACAGCAATCTCTCTCTCTCTCTCTCTTTCTTCTCTCTCTTCTATCTTTATCTATCTCTCTCCCTCTCTCTCTTCTCTCTCCCTCTCTCTCTTCTCTCTCTCTTCTCTCTCTTCTCTCTCTCTTCTCTCTCTCTTCTCTCTCTTCTTTCTCTTCTTTCTCTTTATCTCTCTTCTCTCTCTCTTCTCTCTCTTCTTTCTCTTTATCTCTCTTCTTTCTCTCTCTCTCTCTCTCTCTCTCTCTCTCTCTCTCTCTCTCTCTCTCTCTCTCTCTCTCTCTCTCTCTCTCTCTCTCTCTCTCTCTCTCGTACCATTGGTGGCCATGTGTCTTGGAATGCCATCGTTTTCCTGCTGTGTTTATGCACTTCTAGGCACATGTCACATGTTTTTCTGTG
Organism: Hoplias malabaricus; assembly: GCF_029633855.1. Lineage (NCBI taxonomy): Eukaryota > Metazoa > Chordata > Actinopteri > Characiformes > Erythrinidae > Hoplias > Hoplias malabaricus. The sequence goes on along the minus strand of NC_089818.1, from coordinate 21,923,386 downwards.
TGTGTGTGTGTGTGTGTGTGTGTCCCTCTCTGCAGGGAATTAAAGGTAGGATTAGAAGTGTGTGTAGCATCCCACTGATACATGCTGGGAAAATAACCCCCTCTCTCTGGGATTAAGTTGAGCTGGGTCATGGTACACACACCCACATTGATCCTCAGCTTCCAGCCTTTTAACAAACACACACTCCAGAGTCTGCAGACCGCATGCTGCGGGGCAGGGAGAGAGACAAAACCTGGAGAGGTGGATTAACCTGCTGCTTTTAGGTTATTAAAGGATGAATACGTACCATACAGTGTACCAGTCCCTCTCCAGCTTATACAGCACGTTTGGTGATGTCACAAACATCAAAGCATAAACACGGCAATACAGTCAGTCTATTCAGTCTGGCGTGTGAAGAATAAGGCACAGTACAAAGCAGCCAATCAGCACCAAGATTTTTACAGCGATGCTGTCCTGAATAAATGGCACTGTCCTTCGGATGAGACGTAAAGCAGAGGTCCTGACTCTCTGTGGTTATAATCATCTCAATCTTAAAAGCTGTCTCCGTCATTCCCCATTGGTCTCTCTGTAACTAATAGCTGATGTGTGGTGTGTGCTGGTGCTATCACTTACAGAGAGTTTTACATGAACTTACATCAAAATTAAAGGGTATTGTGGAAAAGAATAGCTAAAGTATGTGTGTTGTTGGGTCATTTGTCTACAGTGGGAGACACACATGGATTTTAAGTTTGACCCATTGGCTGGTGATCTATATAATCTCATTCATTAATAAATTCATTCTTTAATACATTGGATTTATATTTAAACTGGGAAAATGAAAAACAAATGAATAAATATATAATAAGTCCTTCAAGGGTTCTTTATGTATGCTCATGTATTTAAACATATGTAATGGTTAAATGGTTCTTTACATACTGAAATGGGTCTTCACCTTGATGGGGAATATGTTTTGCATGGTTCTATATAGCACCAGGCTGCATGGTGGTGCAGCAGGTAGGTGTCACAGTCACACAGTGACTCCAGGGTCCTGGGGGTTGTGGGTTCTCCCTGTGTCAACGTGGATTTCCTCCGGGTGACTGTCTGTGAGGAGTGTGGTGTGTTCTCCCTGTGTCTGCGTGGGTTTCCTCGGGGTGACTGTCTGTGAGAAGTGTGGTGTGTTCTCCCTGTGTCTGCATGGATTTCCTCCGGGTGACTGTCTGTGAGGAGTGTGGTGTGTTCTCCCTGTGTCTGCGTGGGTTTCCTCCGGGTGACTGTCTGTGAGGAGTGTGGTGTGTTCTCCCTGTGTCTGCGTGGGTTTCCTCCGGGTGACTGTCTGTGAGGAGTGTGGTGTGTTCTCCCTGTGTCTGCGTGGGTTTCCTCCGGGTGACTGTCTGTGAGAAGTGTGGTGTGTTCTCCCTGTGTCTGCGTGGGTTTCCTCCGGGTGACTGTCTGTGAGGAGTGTGGTGTGTTCTCCTTGTGTCTGCGTGGGTTTCCTCCAGGTGACTGTCTGTCAGGAGTGTGGTGTGTTCTCCCTGTGTCTGCGTGGGTTTCCTCCGGGTCCTCCAGATTTTTCCCACGGTCCAAAAACACATGTTGGTAGGTGGGTTGGCGACTCAGAAGTGTTCATAGGTGTGAGTGAATGTGTGAGTGTGTGTCACCCTGTGGATAATATAACACCATAAACATTACATTCTCCATCTGAAAAACCATTTTAGCACACACATAATATTTTAGGACTGCAAAGAACTGATCAAGAACCCTTGAAGAACCCTTTTAGGCTGTATCAACTCATTTTCAACTTTGTGTTTCTTTTTAAAACATACTGAAAGATTTCCATTGGAAACAAAATATTTAGCTTGTTTACTTGTCTTTGTATGTGTTTACTCCCTTATTAGCTTTATATCCCACTTCAGATATTTCAGAGCTGTTTACCATCTGATTAAAATGCAATGAAAGCCTATTTCAGAGCATTCTTCTGTGCAAAATATCATTGGGCCCCTTTAGGCAATGAGTGACAGGCTCAAAAAGATCTCATTTAAACTTCTTTGAATTTGAAATGAAACTACATTCAAATACTTGCCTCGTACAACGCAAAATAAATCAGAAAATGCTGCTCATGATGAGAATACAAACACGGAGCCAAGCGTTCGTTCGGAATGACGTTCTGAAGTAGCCTGCAGCCAATGTCAATAGAGCAGAAAAAAGAAAAATACACACCGGAGTCACAGCAGAGGCTTCATCACTCAGTCACTCGGCTAATGGCAGGGAGGCTAAACACCCTAAACACCTGGAGCATACCAAGACCATTACATTACACGTACACGTACACATACACATATACATGTCAGTCAGCATGTGTACACAAGGCCATGGAGCTGAAAGCTGCCCAAGGCATCATGACAAGCTTTCATGATGGAAAAATAGTCGGTTTTGTGTACAGAGATCTTGTTGTAGGACTTCTCAGAGACTCTGAGAGTAAAGTATTGGGTAAAAAAGCAGGGGTACAGTTTCTAGTACCGACAGGAACATAGTTGTATACCTTGTGCAAGACTCCTAACACTGCAATACCCATTCTGTAATAAGGATGTGGGGTATAAGCTGCTGAAAAAAATGAAAAGAGGCCGGTTCGTTCGTGTCTGGAACTGTAGCTGGTCTGTTAGGCTTAGATATGTGAGCTAACACCACAGCACAAGCAGTGTTCCAGTGAAATGAGGCTCAAATCACACACCTTTAAAAGATAAAGCCTCATATCTCTGAGAACAAAGTCCAGTGAAGAGTCTTGTAAGGCACACATTGTCCTCCTTTTTCCTGAATTCTGTGCTAAACTTGTAACTACAGCGGAGTACGCAATTCATTTGTCTATCGACTAGACAGACACAACTTAATTCAAAATTTGGAAATATGCCCTCATTTTAAAATACCGTCCACATTTTTATATATTGTGGTTAAAGTATTACTGTTATACCACCCATTCCAATTCTGTAACGTGAACAAAATTGTAAGTGGCTCTTAGAGCATCAATGTAAAATGTAGCATGAAATTGTAATATTACACTGTGACAATACACATTGTGGATAAAGAATATTCAAATTCATGATTTCATTAAATGAAAATGCATGGGGGCCACATTACAGTTATTGTCACACTCACACAGCTCTATGTTACTGATGCTGGGTGTTCAATCCTTTCCCTGTGTCACAGTGAAATGTTTGGTGTCTTTTCCCATTGTCTGTGTAGGTTTCCTCCAGGTAATCAAATTTCCAGCAACAATTCCAAAAACCATGTTGGTAGGTAGGTTCCGTGAAATTACTTGTAGGTGTGAGTATGTCAGTGAATGGGAGAGTGTGTGAAGCCCTAGATGGACCTAAATCACAAGAATAAATCAAATTGCAAAGACAGGTGCAAATTCCGTGGATCGTACATTATACAAAAAATAAACGATAAATACACAACCATCGCACTCGACAAAAGCTTTGGCTCAGACACCGTTTTAAATTCAACGTAAATGCAGATCTTAATACGAAATATGTTAATAAACTATTTAATGGTCAGCATTTATCAGTCCTCTGTTATAGTTATTCATTTATTCCTCCCTAGACACTGACGTCCTATTAGCAAATGGTTTGGGAAACATCCAGCTTCGGATTTGTAAACAGAAAATAACATTCATACATTCGTTCATTATCTGTAACCCTTATCCAGTTCAGGTTCACGGTGGGTCCAGAGCCTATCCAGAATCATTGGGTGCAAGGCAGGAACACACCCTGGAGGGGCGCTAGTCCTTCACGGGGCAACACACACACACTCATACATTCACTCACACCTACGGACAAATTTGAGTCGCCAATCCACCTACCAACGTGTGTTTTTGGAGCGTGGGAGGAAACCGGAGCTCCCGGAGGAAACCACCACAGACACAGGGAGAACACACCACACTCCTCACAGACAGTCACCCGGAGGAAAACCACGCAGACACAGAGAGAACACACCACACTCTTCACAGTCACCCGGAGGAAACCCACGCAGACACAGAGAGAACACACCACACTCCTCACAGACAGTCACCCAGAGGAAACCCACGCAGACACAGGGAGAACACGCCACACTCCTCACAGACAGTCACCCGGAGGAAACCCACGCAGACACAGGGAGAACACACCACACTCCTCACAGTCACCCGGAGGAAACCCACGCAGACACAGGGAGAACACACCACACTCCTCACAGAGTCACCCGGAGGAAACCCACGCAGACACAGAGAGAACACACCACACTCCTCACAGACAGTCACCCGGAGGAAACCCACGCAGACACAGAGAGAACACACCACACTCCTCACAGACAGTCACCCGGAGTGGGAATCGAACCCATAACCTCCAGGTCCCTGGAGTTGTGTGACTGAGACACAGGTACCCAAGCGGAAATGTTGGTTCTTCAGGACTTCTGAAGATAATGGTTCTATATTGATGGAAAATGTGCTAAAGCATTCTATATTGCACCATAAATGGGTTCTTCCATAGTTAAAATGTCAAGCTTGGTACAATAGAAAAAAACATTTTTTTGTGCCATACAGAACGTCTTTCTTAAAAATGCTAAAGAGAACCATCTACAGCACGTTCTCTATCAATCTAAAGAACCCCTTCACTGTGTAAATAACACTTCAAATATGCAAAGGGTACTTTGAGAGTTCAGGGTTCTTTATAAAACTGTTTTCTTTACTAACGCAGCCTTGAAGAGCCATGCTTTTTAAGTGTGTGATGATTTAGCCTTGTGTCAGCCCAATACCCCACTGAGGAGCAATAACTTTAACTTGGGTTATATCCAATGACATTTTTTTTTTATTGTTTCACACATGTTTACAATCGCCAGACAGATTATTTGTGATTGGTCGTGCTGTGGCTTTTTATGTGACCATATACTTAGCTCTTTGTGGGCAAGAGATGACCTCAGGAAGATGGAAAACATGAATGCGTCGATGTTCTGAGAGGCATGTTCCGTTCCCATGGTGAAAACTGCTTTTCGCAAAACACAATTTGTTGTGACGTTACGAAGTTATATTTTGCCTAGTGTTTGCTCAGTACATACATACACACTTATGGCCTCCTGCTATTCCAACACTTGATGGTGGAACACTGCTGCGAGGGTTTGATTGCCTTCAATCATATTAATTTCAGTGAGGTCTGGTACTGATGTTGGATGATTAGTTCTGGTGCTTCAACTCATTCCAAATGTACAGGAAGATGCAGAGCACTCAGTTCCACTGACCCACAGCATAGTGTTTCTTTTATATCACTGGGCCAACGCTGGAAAAGGGCATGGTGGCACAACAATGGGTGGTTTGTCACTTAAAGGAACCGGCACTGAAACTGGTCGTTCTGAACACAGATGTTTAAACAGGGGGAGAACTCTGCTGTAGTGTTGGCTCTTTTTGGTACTTTGACCAAAGCTTAATACAGGCAGAACTGGGGTAAATATGTCCCCAAACTAAATAAATACATAAATAACATTTTAAAGATCCCATAGGAAAAGAAATATAGCACAGGAATGTATCTTTTGATAATGTACTGTAATATGATGTAACATTTGAACACAAGTAATATTTGAAAGTTAATACTGGATTTCTATTGGAAAGGTTTACACAATGTAATCAGCAGCTGGATTTGTTTGAGTGTTGAGTTACGATGATGAAGGATGCACATTTCTCTGTGGGTGTGGAGCTTGGGGTGTGTGGCCACATTAGAATCTGCATCCAAGTGTGTGTGTGTGTGTGTCCTTGAATCCAATTGATTCCCACACAGAGCAACAAATTTCTTGATATGAGCTTGACTTCACAGCACATGAACAGACGAGGAGCAGTAATCAGCACTGGGATAAATGCTGTGGGTGGAGTCAAAGATGGATAGATGTTTGGACGAGGCTGAGCCCGTTGCTGGATCTCATAAAGATTGTTGTCTCCACCGGCATAATCCTAAACCATGGGGACAGAAAAGTGAGTGCCCGTCCAAGACATAAACAGAAGAAATTACACCGGACTTCAGCTAAAGTCAACACCAGTCAGAAAACAGCTTGTTTATGTAACAACACAGAACTCAATAAAGCAAGATCAGGAGGAGTCTCCACAGCTGTGTTCAGACCAGAGAAATAGACATATGCAGAGTTAACTCTGCTTGCTTCTTCTGTGTATCCAGACACCACTTTTAATCAAGTTTAAGCCCATGTCCAATGCCAAATGTCTAAGGGGATGCGGAGCAGTGGAAATGGGTTTTCTGGAGCGGTGGATGACTACCCAACAGTTCTGTAATGAACTGGAGTAGCCTTTGAAATTCAGAACTAATCAGTAATCGGTACCTGAATTCACTTGTGTTTATGTGGTTGTATACAATCAAATATTCACAGCAGAGTTCCAACATCAAAAAGCATTCCATGAAGTGTAGAGACTGTTACTGTAGCTAAGCTGAAAAGTCAACTAAAAACTGGTAGTTCAACATTATCTACTTAGCAGTGGCGGATGCTGGTCTTTCAAGGAGGGGAAGCTCAATTTCGGCCTACATCGTAAAATGTGTCGGTTTATTTATACGTAAATTCTACCCTCCGTTCCTTTTCAAGAAAATGACCTGTGACCCTGTCATACCAATAACGCGTCTTTTCCAGGGACTTGACTAGTGTCCTCTCAATGGCCAGCAGAGCTAGGCTGCTTAAACGGCCCTGGCCCATGTGAAGTGTGTCCGCCTGTGCTCTCATGTAAAAAGGGGATTAAGCCTCAGACAGATCATCCAATCATCATGCAGAAGCTGAGTGTCCGGGCCAGCCGAGGCCGGCCCACTGCCCCATAGACCCCCAGAGACGCTGAGCGTCCGATGGGTGGGACAAAGCCCAGCATTTATCCAATGACTCGTCTCGTTTCACTGCACTTCGCTGCTTCGCTATTGAACTCTGTGGATGCTCAGCGTCCTCACTGTTTAAAGCACTGTGAAGCTGCAGGAATGATTGAGAGGAAAGCCGTGTCTTTACCAGTGATAAGAAGCTGATTCTGAACAAAAGTTGAGCGCGTTGTAGTGCATATTTATTCAATGACATGTACACAACAGTATATATTTGATCACTTATTTTTTTTACATTTTAGGGGAAGCTGAACTTCCCTTGCAGTCTTAAGAGCACTCGCCTCTGCTACTTAGATACCACAAATTCTGAATAAATTTTCAATTTGTCCGTAGTTATCTTTGTGTTTCCTAGCAAAACCAAACAGTAAAAAATGATTATTCCTATGAACTGAAAATTACAGATATTTATGTTCCAATAAATGTCATGGCCTTAAAAATCCTAGGGGTTTCCCACTGACAAATATCCCAAACATGCCGTATCAACCACAAACCCCATGCTATGCGTGCAGTACTGCCAAGTGAACAACATCAAACACATTTTAATGTTCAAAATAATGTAGCGCACATTCTGAATGGCTTCCAAATCACTGACCACACAAAGCAGGAAAATGTGTGAACATTAGGCTAGGAATAATCTAATCGAACTATTCCAATTGGTGTAAGCTGATTCGCTGGCTCATATCTAGATAAACGGCTGATTTAACACTCCATATGCCAACAAAAAGTGTACTCAGAGAGCAGCAGAAACATATGCTAGACTGCTATTATGTTTTATGAAGTTACACTGAGAGTTAGCATGATGCTAGCAGGTTGGGAATTGTTTTGTTGTTTTGGCAACTGTTAGCCTCTTGTTAGTCCTGTGTTTTAAAGCTGTAGTTATGTATGAAATGTGCTATAATACTTATGATTATATTATAAACATTATCACATCACTTTGATCATTTTTATAATTTGAAAAACTATATATTTTATATAACTATATATTTTTGGTAAAAATAATACATAATTTGTTGATATTGTATATATGTGTATAATTATACATATATCTGGTGCAAAATAATTAATTAATTAATTAAACAAATATATATATATATATATATATATAATCTGAATTCCAGTAGCATATCCAACTATGTGTAAAGCTTAATTAAATTATTAACATAATTATGGCCAAAGGGAAGACATATGTGGCAGATATCACACAGAACAAATACACATTTGTCCTATTTCCTGTTTGGAAAAAAAGTTTATTGCCATCTAAATTCTAACTGGGCATTTCAGCTACATCCAGCCAAAGAGCTGTAATGAACAGGTCGGACATGTTTCCGTCTTGGATCGGATCTGTGTTTGGACAAGCTGTCATCACGCAATTATGTTTTTGGGAAGGCTCAGTACCAGCATGGTCCAAATCAGACTGAAAAAAAAGGAAGATTTTGGTTCTGTGTAATTTTTCATTTCGCGGTTTGGCCTCAGAGAGCAGAGTAATCCCTTCTCCACAAACTTTAATGTGGAAAAAGAAGTAAATAAATAAATAAAATGAGATTAAACTGCTTGTGTGAACGCACTCTTCATAGCCAGTTTGTCTGGGACTGCGGAATGTGGCTTTGAAGGTGATGTAGCACAGGTCTTTACCACTATAATCGTGACTGGGTGCTATGGCTTTCTCAGATCTTACAACTGTATGTTTATGAGATTTGAACGATCATTCATTCAGGGACCTGGAGCAGCATCGGGTTTCATGATGCGAGCGAATGTAACGTTGGGAGTCTTGCCCAAAGATTTAGTATTGAATAGTCCACGTTAGAGTGGGGGCCCATGTGGAGTATCAATCCCCAGAAGCATCACCCATTAAACTATAACAACTTGCTGGCTAGCATCACCTGCATAAACCTGTACATTTAAGAAGGGGGAAAACTGAGTATGAATGTGGGGCATGAAACAATGCTTATGAAGCAATTTTTTTCCGACGTGATTCCCTTCTCCCTCTCCTGACCTCCTTGTGTAGATTTGCAGTTTAATTTGAGGCAGGGGCTTGATGAGAGAGGGACATTGTTTCTTGTTTTACAGCCAAATAGGACAGCTTCAATTTATACAGTGGGCAAATATATGATCACACACACACACACACACACACACACACAGAAAGAACGAGACCCTACTGGGGAGTGGCAGCATATAAAACTCAGAACGGATCAGGTTATAATGATCTGTTACAGTAGTGTTGTCCTTGTTTGATGTCTCAAACACACCGAGGCTCACAGGGGACCAGGGACACCTTGAACTAAATGACCCGAGCAGGAAAGAGGTGTAAGACCTAGAAAACGTCCCATACAACAACAACAAAGAACCATGATCTGAAAAACACAGTGAAACACTCTTTATTCTCTCTCTCCTCCTCTCTCTCTCTCTCCCCCCCTCTCTCTCTCTCCTCCTCTCCACTCCCCCCCCCCCTCTCTCTTTCTCTCCTCCTCTCCACTCCTCTCTCTCTCTCTCTCTCTCCCCCCCCCTCTCTCTCTCCATTCCTCTCTCTCTCTCCCCCTCTCTCTCTCTCTCCCCATTCCTCTCTCTCTCCCCATTCCTCTCTCTCTCCCTCTCCCTCTCCCTCTCTCTCTCTCTCTCTCTCTCTCTCTCTCTCTCTCCCTCTCTCTCTCTCTCTCTCCCTCTCTCTCTCTCCCTCTCTCTCTCTCTCTCTCTCTCTCCCCCTCTCTCTCTCTCTCTCTCTCTCTCTCTCTCTCTCTCTCTCTCTCTCTCCCTTTCTCTCTCTCTCTCGCTCCCCCTCTCTCTCTCTCTCTCCCCCTCTCTCTCTCTCTCTCTCTCTCTCTCTCCAATTTTACTTCTCTAAAACATTCATGATTGCATCTTAGAGTAAGAGACAACAACCTAGGGATATCCTCAAATCCCCATCCCTCTTCACAATAGAAACAAATACACACACACACACACACACACACACACACACACATATATATATATTGACACAAGCTGAGCTCTTGCAATTTGTAATTCATTAGTTCAGTGTCACCCAGATAAATGTAGGGACTGGGGAATAATCCTCTTGTTCTGTAAGCACTTCTGAACACACGCTACTTACTAAACGCTCAGGCGAAGTACTAGTGAAGTTCTGATATTCAACAGCCTTCACCCACTTCCACTGACCACTTGGAAGTGCGTCCCACTTACGTCACACACCTGCCACTACTCACAGTACAAGGGGAGGAGGAGCAAGGAGCAAAGTGGTTTTCAATCAGAACACACTCGCCCTCGGCAACAACCACATACAAAAGTCCTGCCGAATTTAATTCTTTTTTTCCCTCTGTGTTTATAACCTGGGCAGCACGATGGCACAGCAGGCAGTGCCACAGTCACACAGCTCCAGGGACTAGGAGGTTGATGTGTTCTCCCCGTGTCTGCGTGGGTTTCCTCCGGGTGACTGTCTGTGAGGAGTGTGGTGTGTTCTCCCTGTGTCTGCATGGGTTTCCTCTGGGTGCTCTGGTTTCCTCCCATGCTCCAAAAACACACGTTGGTAGGTGGATTGGCGACTCAAAAGTGTCTGTAGGTGTGAGTGTGTGAGTGAATGTGTGAGTGTGTGTCACCCTGTGAAGGACTGGCGCCCCCTCCAGGGTGTATTCCTGCCTTGCGCCCAATGATTCCAGGTAGGCTCTGGACCCACCGCGACCCTGAACTGGATAAGGGTTACAGATAATGAATGAATGAATGTTTATAACCTAGTCATAGTTTATAATACACGTAAAACATATTTTGTAACAATGTAAACATATTTTTGACATTTTAAGACTTGTGAATATTTTTTAATTTGGTCCTACACTGCACCAAATCGCAATGCATCCTGGGCAAGGTCTGCTTCTAAGTGGACATCAGTGTTTACTTGCTCTGTGTATGAAGGTACACAGAGCAAAACAAACAATATAAGCATGCAGTAATAAAAACATGGATTCAACATGGAGAGGACTGAGTAAAAACAGCTAAAAACCAGAGCTTTTGCTCCTCCCTCCTCACTGCTGGGCTCTCGCGCTGAACTCAGCTGTGGCTCTTTTTCATTTAAAGGAACAGGAGCTGAAACTGATCGTCCAGGACGGGGGAGAATGGTGAATGTCACAGTTTAATTACCACAGACACCAGGGTGATGTGTTCATCTTTGGAAAACAGGTAGATGTATGGCCATTTTCAGGATGTATGCCTGAGGAATCTCTGCCCAGTAATCGAGGCTTATACCCCATCAGCATTATCAGCACACCTGAGCTATCAGAGTTTCCTCAAACCACAGAGTTGTTAGGTAATTTACAAAAGTCTGGGAACTTCTCCCTGTGTGAGTCCAGAGCACTGCAGCTGAGAGGATCCTTACAGCATACACTTCAGCAGAATGTTAATTGGAGCGTGTGTGAGAAGGAGAGAGAGATAGAGATAGAGAGGGGGGGGGGGGGCAGGAAGAAAAAGAGAGGGGGGGGGGGCAGGGAGAAAAAGAGAGAGATGGGGACAGGGAGAGAAAGAGAGAGATGGGGGACAGGGAGAGAGAGAGAGAGAGAGAAAGAGAGAGAGGGAAGAGAGAGAGAGAGAGAGAGAGAGAGGAAGAGAGAGAGAGAGAGAGAGAGGAAGAGAGAGAGAGAGAGAGAGAGGAAGAGAGAGAGAGAGAGAGTAGTCATTAGTGATTTACTTTGATACTAGTCCACTCACAATATCTGTCACTGCATCTCTTCCCCAAAGGAAACAACCTTGCTGAACACGGACTTTAAACTTTAATGCTGTCCTCATATCAGATGATGTCCAGCATGTGTTCTTCAAATATTTACATCATCTTTCAGGATATTATGGGAGTATTTATTTGTCATGACATCTCTCTCTCTCTCTCTCTCTCTCTCATCCCTCACTCTCTCTCTCATCCCTCACTCTCTCTCTCTCTCATCCCTCCCTCTCTCCCACCTCTCTCTCTCTCTCTCTCTCTCTCTCTCTATCTCTCTCTCGGTGGTGGGCAGTGCTGATAGTGTCTCTGTACTGTATGTGCTGTTCTGTTGATTGTGTACTGCCCAGTGACCAAAAGAAAAACAGTGTAATTTTGTAAATTAGTATAAAACTACACCCTGCTTTTATCATCACAGATCATTTGTTGTAACGGCTAAGAACGGACAGTGCCGGCTCGTGGTTTACAGACATCTTCCTCTGACCCTTTTTTCCCAGAAACCAGTAAAAATCCAGGGTCCCTCCCCACAGCTGGCTACAAGTGGCTCGAGACCAAATTCCCACATTCTCCCTTCAGTCTCCATGCAGACTGCACAGCTGAGGGTTTGCAGCAACCGCTAACCACCAGAGACGGCATGGAGATGCTGATGACCCCCGTCACTGGAACAGCAGAGACACTGAGCTTTCTGGAGAGACAGAGTTCATTCCAATACCTTTGGCAAGGCTTTGTAAGAGAAAAAAAGGTAGAGCAGAGGTACATAATTGTCACTAAATGTACAAACCGTGGGGCTGTACCCTTTAAAAAGATACAGCAGTGATTTAAAAGTCTATGTGTGTTCCCTAAAGGTACATCACATTCATTTCCCCTCGAAGCAGAGGTGAATATTTGTAAGAATTCATTACAGAACTGTGAAATCAATACATTTTTTTTAAATCTATGATTATAATAGAAAAAGATACAATTATGTTCTCTAATGAAAAGTTACAGAAATGTACCCTCAAGGCCGTCTAGTCTAAAGCCTTCCAAGGAAAGGAGAAACTGCCAGTTATGGCCCTTGATTTCAGGAGAAACATCGGATAACCCAGTGTCCAAATACTTTTGGCTACATTATGTAAATTAACCATTAAATTGGGGCAAGTTCACTTAGGGACGGCACGGTGGCGCAGCAGGTAGTGTCACAGTCACACAGCTCCAGGGACCTGGAGATTGTGGGTTCTTGTCCCGCTCCTGGTGACTGTCTGTGAGGAGTGTGGTGTGTTCTCCCTGTGTCTGCATGGGTTTCCTCCGGGTGACTGTCTGTGAGGAGTGTGGTGTGTTCTCCCTGTGTCTGTGTGGGTTTCCTCCGGGTGACTGTCTGTGAGGAGTGTGGTGTGTTCTCCCTGTGTCCACGTGGGTTTCCTCCGGGTGACTGTCTGTGAGGAGTGTGGTGTGTTCTCCCTGTGTCCACGTGGGTTTCCTCCGGGTGCTCCGGTTTCCTCCCACAGTCCAAAAACACACGTTGGTAGGTGGATTAGCGACTCAAAAGTGTCCGTAGGTGTGAGTGAATGTGTGAGTGTGTGTGTTGCCCTGTGAAGGACTAGCGCCCCCTCCAGGGTGTATTCCTGCCTTGCGCCCAATGATTCCAGGTAGGCTCTGGACCCACCGCGACCCTGAACTGAATAAGGGTTACAGATAATGACTGAATGAAGTTCACTTCGTGTTTACATGCTTCGAACACCATGGATAAAGTCAAGAAAAAGTCAAGTACACCAAATTTGTCCAAGGATTGACCACTTGAAATGTACACTTGGAAGTGTTTGTCAGTCTCTTCCACCCTCTCATACTTACTTTCTCTCTTTTTCGGTGTGTGTGTCAGACCTTCTTCCAGTTGCTCCTCTTAAGAAGCTTAACTCAGAGCCTCCTGGGGTTAATACGAGGGTGGGTGTAACATCAGACCGAAATGCATTCGCTATAAAGGGCGTATACAGCCAATAGGGGATTTAACATTCTGCTGTGTACTTACTCCATGTAAAATGCTCTCTCTTTCTCTTTCTCTTTCATTTCATTTCCCTCCCGATATCTCTCTTTCTCTCTCCTCCTCCCATTTTGTTAATCATATTCTATAAAGACATCCATTCCCCATAAAAGAAGTGTGACCATCGAGCGCTATAGTGTGCTCTATAAGGCATGCTCTACATGATGTGCTCGAAAAAGCACGCTCTATATGTGCTCTATGACATGCTCTGTAAGACGTGCTACATACGACAGGGTCTATGTGACGGGCTCTGTAAGATTCACTCTTTACAGCAGGGCTGTGTGGCTCAGGCCTAGCTGTGGGCATTTTATGTAATGGATAAAAATAGCAGTTAAAAGCAGAGGCCAAAACACTACACTTTACAGTGATTCAGCAGTAGAGTGATGTTTATACACCAACATGAAAGAGCGAGAGTCTCGTTAACTCCATCTGAACCACATCAGCACATTACTGCGGCACAACAGGGCTTTACACTTCAGAGAGAGAGAGAGAGAGAGAGAGAGAGAGAGAGAACAGAGTGAGGATGAATGCATAGAATCTGACACTCGGTTTCCGTCCTATTATCAGCTGTTAGTGATTGATCCATCCTCCCTGTAAATCCAGTTAAACCCATTTCCCCCTCTGCTTAAGTGTGTCCCTTGTTTCTTCTTTCTGTTCATTATAGGAATATCATCATCCTTGGTTATTTCCTAATCCCAGACAGATGTTCTAAATAGTTAAATAGTTTTATTATTAGACTATTAACAAATAAACAAACAGGTGGAATATAAGAGACAGATGATTATGCAGATGGGTGGCACGGTGGCGCAGCAGGTAGGTGTCACAGTCACACAGCTCCAGGGGCCTGGAGGTTGTGGGTTCGATTCCCGCTCCGGGTGACTTTCTGTGAGGAGTGTGGTGTGTTCTCTCTTTGTCTGCTTGGGTTTCCTCCGGGTGACTGTCTGTGAGCAGTTGGTGTGTTCTTTCTGTGTCTGTGTGGGTTACCTCCGGGTGACTGTCTGTGAGGAGTGTGGTGTGTTCTCCCTGTGTCTGTGTGGGTTTCCTCCGGGTGACTGTCTGTGAGGAGTGTGGTGTGTTCTCCCTGTGTCTGTGTGGGTTTCCTCCGGGTGACTGTCTGTGAGGAGTGTGGTGTGTTCTCCCTGTGTCTGTGTGGGTTTCCTCTGGGTGCTCCGGATTCCTCCCACAGTCCAAAAAGCTCACGTCGGTAGGTGGATTGGCGACTCAAAAGTGTCCGTAGGTGTGAGTGAATGTGTGTGTGTCTGTGTTGCCCTGTGAAGGACTGGCGCCCCCTCCAGGGTGTATTCCCGCCTTGCCCCCAATGCTTGCCCCAACAAGGCTCTGGACCCACCGCGACCCTGAACTGGATAAGGGTTACAGATAATGAATGAATGAATGATTATACAGATATACACAGAGAGCCCCCACAGGACCACCACGGAGTCTAACAGATTGGACACAGGTTTTAAAAACTCCAGCAGCACTGCTGTGTCTGATCCACTCGATCCACAACCAACACACACCAGCTCTGAGAGTGATCCACAACCCGAGTGTAGAGTCAGATCGATATCCAATCCAGGGAGAAGTAGTATCTCTCTCTCTCTCTCTCTCTCTCTTTCGCTCTCTCTCTCTCTATCTCTCTCTCTCTCTCTCTCTCTCTCTCTGACTGACAGAAAGAATGGCAGATCCTCCATCAAAGATGCCTTCCTCTGAAAGTCACCTTGACCAGTCGCGTCTGTGTCCTCTGGCAGCGCAATGAATCACTTTTCTCGTGTCCATCCTCCAAACACACACTCAGAACCCTATACACCCTGTACACGCCGAACAAACTCACACACACTGTATATTCACTGCTGATCTGAAACGTCAAATATTATCTACTCTGCCATAAAATAACATCTAAATCATGATGTCCTCATGGTGTCATCTTGTTCCCTCATAAGTCTAATCTTTACCTGGGGATTTGTCGACCGTTCAGCACATTCATGAAACGTTTACACAGAAGTTCCAATGTTGTAGTCGTTTTTAGCATCTAGCTCTTTAGAAGTTTTTTTTTTTGCCTGTTTCCATAACAAAAAAAAAAAAAAACTGATATAACATCTCAAGTGTTAGTCATTTAACATCCTCTGGCTCAAAAGAAATAATGCGGAGACTAAATAATTAGTCTCAGGAACTTTATTTCAACTGTTTTTGTTTCCGGGAGGTCAGTAAAGGCAATGCCTATTATTGTTGTTTTTATTATTATTTTAATACCAACAATTTCATAAAATTCATAGAATGTTTCCTCACAATTTGCAGGCTCTCCAGTTGGTTTGCACACTAGAAAACATGGTTTCAGGGGTATTACTTAAGGTGGAACACCTCTAACGGCAAGAGAGTAAACATATACAAACAAAGTTCTAAAAAATACTAAAGCGCTTATGCTACAAATTAGTTTCTGAACAGTGAGGGGATTACTGTGCTCAGAGAACATTAATTCTCCAGTATCGTCTATGCTTCCTTTAAGTGTACACTTTACCCCAAGCCATTAACCACTTGCTCTGGGACAAATTGATACAGCCAGTGTCTAATGATATTCTGCACACGTGAGGGTACAAAAACATGGCCATACATTGTACTTAAAACCACTTGTTCAGCCTCTGATTTGCCGCCAGAACAAATCTCATTTAGCCTCAGCGATAATGCCTGCATCTCGTCTAACTCTATTTCAGCCCAGGCCTGTTCAGTCACAGTGCGTGATTGTCCAGAATCAAGTGAGAAGCGTAGTGTATGTGAAACATCCTCGCTGCCCTCCCCCGGGTCCACTTTAGGTCAGTCAGGTGGTGTAATGACTCCTGGCTGTGCGTCAGCCTGGAAACCTGCGCTAACTTTAACCGTGATAAAATAGCGGTCACTAAGCTGACCACACACTGCACAGATGATGAAACTGTAGATACACTTTGGTCTCGGTCAAGGCCTGATCAGTGAATCAGCCTCAGGATGACTGTGAGAAAGAGAAGAAGGATAAAGTACATAAAATAAATCACCCACTCGTTCCTCTTCTACATTTTCAGGCTCTTTCCAGGACATCAAAAGCTAAGCGCTAGGTTTCAGGCGCCGAGAGGTTGATTAAAGCGTAATGCTTTTCTGCCCACTTTCAACTGAATCAGCATTTTATGCAGTCTTGTGTGTGTGTGTGTGTGTGTGTGTGTGTCTGTTTTTTCGAATATATATCCTAATGCCCTGAAGCTGCAATCCTCTACTCCACAAAGTTCCAACACTTTTGGAAATGAATCTACAAACAGAAATAATCTACAAAACTCAATTAAAGCATGGAGGAGTAATTGTACTGAGTAAATATGGATAAAACGACATTGAAATAGTTAGAGCAACAAGAGCTTTTGTTCCTCGCTCCTCACTCCTGGCTTCTCGCAATGAACTGAACTGACTCTCATTCTCACGTAAAGGAACAAGCTATGAAACCGGTCATTCTAAACAGGGCTGTTTCATTAAGACCCCAGAACTGTGTTCACTTGTGGTACGTGAGGTAGAGACATAGGTTTTCTCTGTGTTAAAGAGAAAAAATACATATAACAAATCTTATCTAAATAATACTAATAGTAACACAACAACAACAACTACTACTACTACTAATAATAATAATAATAATCCAATGATGGGTTCCTACTATTAGAAAAAAAGTGCTCAGGTTTTTGGAAAACCCTAGATTATTATATAATTACTGGTGTTAACTTCAGAATCCATTGTCCTCATAGTACCGTGTATGTCAGTGCCATGTATATTAGTATTATTAAGACTGGAAAAAGTTAATAATCGCTGCTTGATGTTTTTATAGGCATTTCACATATCTTCCCCACATCTCTGAAACCTTGGACATGAGGTATTTACATAGTCCAAAACACTGTGTATAAATGGCAACAAAACACCAAACTATCCCAAATTACCCCTTAAAAGTTCGTATGTAAACATTTGTATCCACTTCTCTTGACCTTATTCTCTCAGAATGACGAGTTCAATATCTCCATTCATGGTTCCAGGCTAATGCCCTTAGTTGCTATGTTAGCGTGCTCAAGAACACCATTAGCTGCAAGCAGACACACATACGACTGTCATTAGTGAAGATTGAGAAGGACAGGCTGTGAGTCACAGAGCTAATTGTAGCTTTCATACTGTGCTGTCTCGGTCTTTAGCTGTCCCCATTATAGCCTGGACATGCTAACTGCTTCCACAGTGCTCTCAGGTATGGGCCACTAACCATTGCTGCTCAGAGTCAAAGAACAGTTGGATTAGCTGGTCACTAATTTCAGTACCATGAAAATAGTGGGTTAATTGTTTCCCCAGCTCTAAGACACCTGATCTTTCTCAGGAAAAGGCTAGGAATAGCCTTCATAGCACATGGTGATGCTAATTAACATACCAGCCTATACAAACTTAGCATATAGTAATACTGTAGCGTTCTAGATCAAATCTGGGAATGTCTCATGATGCAAAAATAATCTTTAAGCTGATTTATAGAAATATTTAAAAAGAGCATACACCCACTTTTAGTTAAGAACACCTAGTTATGGCACCAAATATTTCTACTTGCTAAGTACACTTCATTAGCATATTCACTTGATTATTACTACCATTTAGCCCCTTGAGGACATAAAGTATTACTAATAACTTAAGCTAAAGAAGACAAGATACATATAAACAAAGATTAAAGAAATGGTGGCATATTTTATACCTGTTTTTATGACACATTTTACCATGAGTAATTTCCACTAAGTTAAGGTGAAAAAACTGTAAACAAAGCTATTACATTGTTCACAGAAACTCACTGATTAGCAGAATATGGGAAAAATCAGGAAAGACACATGAATATCCTCAATTTTAGAGGAAATATTGGGCCACTGGATGTCTATATACTCTACATTGGCCCATATCATGTAATGATTGTGTGTTAACATCACAGTACTAATAAAGAAAGTTAAATAAGATGTTCTTGCTTAATTGTCTAAAATACAAGATTGGAAGGAAAGTGTGGATAGCATATCTAAAGAAAGGAAACAAACAAATCTGACTTGGGAACTGGAATGCACTGTTTGGACACCCATCTTCTGAGTATGACAATCATTAACACATGAATGTTATGCAAGAATATGATGTGACCAGTGACTAAGTCTGGAGAAAACACTCAAATAGATCTACACCCTCTTAAAGATACACTAGCCACTTCTTTAGAAACCCCTACATTGTTGTTCCAGCTTTGCTGTTCTATAGTTAGAGTCTCCAGCCTATCTATTGATGTGCAGTTTGAGTTATCCCTTCATCAATGGTCAGTTTCTGACCACAGAACTGCTCTGGGCTTGATATTTTTGGGTGCTGGAGTGACTACTTTCAATATAGCGAACATAAATACAAGGTTGGCGTTTTTAAACTGATGTGACCAGTGACTAAGCCTGAAGAAAACACTCCAAAGTAATTATACCCTCTTAAATATACACTAGCCACTGCATTAGAAACTTCTGCTAGGTAGTTACAGTATGTTGGTGTACAGTTAAGAGAGCCATTGGTCATTTTTACCATCAACAAGGGGCAAACGATATTTTTAAAAGTGATTATACATTATTTTTAATGTTTGGCCACATAGTGCAACTTACATGAGCTAAAAAATCAAGTGGCATTTGTAGTCCTTGAGGGGACCACTTTATGCTCAATGGAGGGGTCCCCAACATGGGGTGCGGCCATGTTTAAAAAAGGCTTAGTGTGTTAGAGTGTGTTATTCACTTTATAGTGCACTTTTTTGGGGTTTATTTCATTTTTAAGAGCATTAAAACAATCCCACAATGCACTGAAAAAGCACTAGTGAATAGTGAATACCCATAATGCACAGCGCGCTGTTTGGTAAAAGCCCACATGAGGTAGTGTCCAAAATAGTTTACCATCCTCCTCCTTGTAATAGTCCACAATATAGTGAGTAACATGGGGAACAGCGAATAGGGAACAGTTCACCCTTCATCAACGGCCTATGTTTGACCACAGAACTGCCCTGGGGTATTTTTGGGTGGTGGACCTCATAATGTAGTGAATGTAAGTATAAGGTGTTTGTAATAAAGTGGATACTGAGTGTAGACTAAGTAGTACTTGCAATGTACGCTCTACTTTTCAGAGAAAAAAAAGTAAAAAAATGTCCCTGAACACAACAAACAAAAAAGGATATTATGCCCAACTCAAGGACCACCATGAGCTTTCATGTTTAATTCTGAGGTACGTACCATATCCACCATTGTTCATTAGGAATATTTTTTGCTCTTAATAATACATTAAACAAAAACACATAAAACGGCTAATTACTAACAGATTCTCTTTGTCCTTCACCTCAGGAGGCCTTGAACACTTACGAGCAGACAGTGAGTTATAGGGAAGAGTAGAAATGGGTGGGGATGTTTCAGTCCATATGCGCAAACGTCTCTTTTGATGTGAGATCAGCGCTGCCATAGAAAGAGGTTTGGAAGAGCATGGGGAGGCTCAGGTTTTTACAACTGAGAGCTTACAACCAACAGCTTTGACATAAATCTGTTTCCATTTCAGATATTATGCACAGTGCACCTACAAACACAGACTTGTATGTAAGCACAATGTCAGTTACGCTGAATTGAATGGACGATATCCATCCATTATCTGTAACCGCTTATCCAATTTAGGGTCGCGGGGGGTCCAGAGCCTACCTGGAATCATCGGGCGCAAGGCGGGAATACACCCTGGAGGGGACGCCAGTCCTTCACAGGGCAACACAGACACACACACATTCACTCACACCTACGGACACTTTCGAGTCTGAATGGAAGATATAATACTTTCAATTATATAATAACTAAAATAATAACTAAATAATAGCTAAAAATATCCTTGGGTTATCTGCTGTGCTTTTTATTATGAGGCCATAGAGAAAATAGAAAAAAAACAATTAAGAAATAGCTATATTTTAAGCCACAACTTTATCTCAAAACTCCACTTAAAATAAAAGGTTTCTCTGCAGGAGCTTTCTAGAAGCATTAGACTCCCTGGATAGCTGGTTCCTATAGAATCACCTTGACTAGTGCATCAGAAAAAAAATGTTTACTGAATATAAAGTTGGGATTCAGACTTTATTATCCAAACATTCTGATTGTATTCTCAGACGTTTCTGACTCCTGGAAACTTCTGGAGCATGAGGCATGTGATGATAAGTTTTGTAACTGTCATTAAAAATGTGTATATCATCAATGTCAGAATATTTTTGACAGAACCCCTGATGAAGCCAGATGGAACAACAGGGTGCTGTGGCATCCCGCTGAAAAAGGATGCGTTAGAGGGGAATAAAGCTCCCCAATTCTGGTGATAGAACTCTTTGAACTCATTCAAACTCTTTGAGATGATCTGGAGTGTTTCTGATCAAGAACTAATCACTCAACAGAAGTGTACAACTACACGAATGCCGTGGTTGAGTGCAGTGTTCCAATGCCTAGTGCAAAGCCTTCCTAGGAGAGTACCAGACATGTTCTCCCTGTGTCTGTAATGGTTTCTTCTTGTACGTGCTCTGTTTTCCTCCCAAAGTCCAAAAAAAATAATGCCGGTAAGTGTACTGACTGCAAAAGTGTGCATAGGTGTGAGTGTGTGATGCCCTGTGATGGACTAGTGCCCTACTCCAAGGTTTGTTCCTGCCTTGTGCCCAATGATTCCGAGTAGGCTCTGGAGCCACCACGATCCTGAGCAGGATAAAATGGTTACAGAAAATGAATATATGAATGAGTGGATGTAGATGCTTAATTAGATGCTCTAATTAAAATCACCCCAACAGTAATGTAAGCAAGAGTGACAGCTTTGGATGGTGGCAGGCTTTTAAAAGCATTAATCATTAAAGGATCTCAAGGTACACCTGCATGCCAAAACTCTGGGCTCCAGATGTTTTACCTCATACAAGCAACTTTCAGTGATTTGGTAAAACAACAGATTCCCACAGATTCACGCATGAACGGCTAAGTGTGTCAGCAAGGGGATGGTAGGAAGCAGACAGCTTCTGTTCAAATATCTCTCTTTATGATTAGGATATGTTTTTTAAAAATACACAGGAACATACAAATTCAGATTAAATAGCAAGTTTTACACCCATACACAGTACAAGGTTAAATCTACACAGGCGAAGCCCTGTGTGTTCAACACCACCACACATACACACATCTTAGAGCCTAAGCAAAGAGCTTAGTTGCTATTACATACACACAATATGGCCACAAGGCACCTGTTCATCATAAACTGGTCCAACATTTTTTCTAGTGGCTGAATGCTATAAGATCTAGAGAAGATCTAATAACAACAGTAAAAATGGCTACTTCAGCAGAGAAAAAAAAACAGAGCATATATGGTTTGGATGGTATTGCAGTGATATTGACGTGATGGCAGCGTCTTAATTTGTTTTAATCTGGTGTTTTTAAGCACCTCAGTTTCACTACTGGACTGGAAGACCAACAAACAGAAATATCCAGCTGACAGCAATCTATGAACAAAAATTAAAGACTATGATTTAATTATAGAATTTACATAGCTTCCAACACACTGCCCTGTAATACAGATCTTATCTACTGAAAAAAAATCTTATCTACTGAAAAATCTTAACCTTAATCCAATAAATTAACCTGGTTGATTTAAACACATAAGGTCACAGAACACAAACGCTAACCGCTAACAAAAATTCTGGGTAATACGTTCTGTTAGCTGACTTATTGTTTAAAAATGTTTAGTCTGTCTAAATCTAAACGTGAAAGTGGATACGGTACTTTACGTTTTAATGTTAGAACACCCAATCAATATTACATTGACAAGTGACAATAAAATATGAGTTAATCCCACCAAAACAGTCCTGGCTGAGGACATTAGCCTGTGTTCCAGCCTTGGCTAACACAGGTTAACACTCCTTTGGACGTAGCATGGTGATAAAGTCGTCTGACTCCAGCATTAATGTGTCTGACTGATATATGGCCCGTGATTAATCAGCTTGATTGAACTTGTCTACAGCAGTGCCTTGACGTACAGTAGGGATGATGCTTTTATTACTGTAATAATTTCATCGTGTAAATGTCCGCTAGCTAATGGATGATGTTTAACCTATATTCCAAAGAGCTCAGGGAATTAATGCAATGACAGAAGCAAAATGACCCAGAATGGCTACAGTATTGGGATCAGATGTGTTTGTGTTATAAGGACTTACAACTTGCAAGTTGTAGCTTTTAGTTTTTATAAGCAATCTTAATTAACCATTATGTTAATCAGCACTTTTATACGGACTTCTTTAAGAGGGACAAATAATGATTTTTTTTTTCAAGGCACGTACATTAATTTGGGAATCTGAGACTCCTACCAACATAAAAACTGGCAAATAAAACTAGTGTGTAGTTTTTTGTGTGTGTGTGTGACTGCAAAGATGAGGAAATGGGAAAATAAAAATCTCTTGCTCCTCTGTCTGTCCTCCTAAGCTCTCCTGTTGCACTGAGCTGTGGCTCATTCTTATTTAAAGGAACAGGCGCTGAAACCAATCATATCCGAACAGGGCTGTTTCAGGGGTGAAACAGGTGTTTGATCCTTGTGATATTTTGACCAAAGCACGTCAAAGACTTTTCAGTAAGACCACAGAGAATTGTTTTTACTTGTGGAAAATCGTAGAATGTTGCCTTTAAGAAGGTGCAATAATAATGCATTTTAACAACCACAAACAGCAAAAGATACTTTAAAAAATGTATTAAATTACACTAATAACTCAGAAGATATTTTTTTTGTTGTTGTCGTTGTTGTCTTTTAATGAACTAAGTTATGATTTATACAGTGGGAGCCTGTTTAAACATGTTTAAAGGCTTAGTACCTTATCTCCATTACATCTAGACCACAAGGTTTTAAAATAAAGGTTTTATAACATGAAGAAAACTCTAAACAAAAAAAGTCATTACTTATTTAATTATTCCACAATTCTAGTGGTTTTTATTTGTTCAGTGCATTATTGCACATTTAGCCAAATACTGATGTCATAATAAAGATGGCAGCTAATGTTTAGCTATCTGTATGCTAGTTACTTCTGTTCATTAAAAAAATAAATAAAATAAAATAAAAAACAATAGTAAGTCCTACTATGATGGAAACAAGTCTAATTGAGAGCACAGAACATGTAGGTGTGGTTTAAGGAAGTATTTGACGATTTAAGTATGACACTTAGCACATTAGCCCAGTGTTAGCTAGTGGCTAAGTTTTCATTACTCAAAATTAGCATCATAGCTCTGGTAAATTAGCTCATGTAAGTTAGGAATAAAGGCTCTGTATCATCGGAGCAGTGTTCTCTGGAGCGATGGAGCTCAATTCAATACATTTGGGATGAGCCTGAGTGGGTTTTGTGACTCAGAATTTGTCACACAATATAACTATCTGTTTTCACTAATGCTCTCATGGTTGAATGCAATCAGATCCTTACAGATATGTTCCAATATGTGGTACAAAGCTAAAGTCTAAAGTGGACAACCTACCTATTAGCATTATTAATGCCAGGAGAAATATAGAATGGGCATATCATTTATCGTGATGTTACATAGATCTAAGTCATTGAGTTTGCTGTCTGTTTTATTTATTTATTTATTTATTTTAGTTAATTGCTGTGAAGCAGAAAAGGCACGTGTCCATTACTGCAGTAATGCTTCTTGTGACTTAGCAGGTGATCTCCTGAGAATGACAAAAATCAATGGGACGGAAAGCTGTGTGTTTAGCGGCAGTAGTTTCAGGAGTATATCGTGCGTGAAGAATGGTGTTCTAGGCTAGAAGAAGGATAAGCAGGTGTTTTTTTTTTTTTGCAAGAGGAAACAGCACTAATCTCATCCATTACAACGGGGTGCCATCATCATCTGTAGCACAGCCTAAGACCAACTTACTCAAAAGCCAAGCACGGTCATTTCATAGTCATTTTGTAACAGCTGTTTGTAAATAAGCATTCGCTCTAGTTGCTGCTATATTTCCTGGGCAGATTGAAATTCCGGGCAGATCCCCTCTTCGCCATACACACACACACACACACACACACGCACACACACACACACGCACACACACGCGCACACACACGCACACACACACACGCACACAGAGCAGTGATCTGTGTCCTTTCAGACAGACCACAGAAGTAGCCGAAGAGGAAGAACATGCACGCAACCTCCAGCAAATCAGCTTCGGAACAAACACACACAAGCATACACACACGCACACACACAGATAATGACTGACATCACCAGCAAAAAAAGGTTGTGTTTTACATCACTGCCAATTGGTGGCTCAAACAAGACATCAAAACAAGGGCAATGTTTTCAACACACCTTCTAATATAATATGAAAGGCCATATACTACACTTTTCTTATATTGTATTTGAGTTTATGTACCAAAGAAAAGTCTGATTTTATTTTTTCTGAGCATGATTATTTTCCAACCACTTTCTATCTCTAAAAATACCTCAGGCTGGTTCTATAGCTTTAAGACGTATGTTAAATACCTCACTTCTGATTAGCTGCCCTCATTTTGAAAGTACCCCAAGCTGAAACACTCCTTATATCTAAAATTGTGAACTGGGAAAAGCTTTGTGAATGAATGTGTGGTGTTTATAAGGGGAAAAATACCTTAGCATTAGCCTAAGAAAATACCTGCTACTGTTTACACTACATTAAAATTCACATCCAAAATTAGTCCAAATTATTTTTCAAACATACATTAAAAGGTGGGGGTATTTTCTTTCCCTCTCACAGGAGATTTTCTTGGGGAAAAAAGGTTGTGTGCGACAGAAACTACAAGCAAATGCATTGCTTTCTGGGAGGTCAAAACAAGCTATTTTTGAACAGATAATGGCATGTTTTGAAACATTAACAGTGTTCACACCCTACATCAAGCTCTAATTTTGAAAAATAAGAGGAAACTTTGGTTTTCCTTGACAGTGTTATTCGGAAAGAAATGAAAATCTTCCTGAAATGAAAGCTATACCCGTGGGTGCACTGCTACAGCATGGAAACATGTCAGTTGGGAGTGGATTGCCCAACCTCAGGCATTCCCCAAGTAACCTCCAAGTGTTTTTGGGGCAAATTACAGGCATTTGCAGTCTAACAAAAGCACATTTTGGTCAAAATTACACAGCTTTAGCTTTGACCATGTCACGTGCAAATGTCAAATATTCACCCATGTGTTTTGATGCATTGCAGTGTATTGCAACATAGATATAACACAATATTCTACTCGTAACTTAGGAGTCGTACTGTTTAGAGGCCTAAGGGTTGGAATGTTTCAAGCTACAGCCATCGTTAACTAAATCAAACAAAAAGCACTAACTTCTGTCAAACAGAAGATACAAGATCACACAAGTAGCAAATATATAGAGTGAGCTAACTTTACTGTGGTGACGTGTTCCTCTCCGTGTGGAAACCTTGGAATAAATAATACATAAAGAAATAGAAATGAACACTTGTGCTGCTGATTAAATTATTCAACGCTGTCATTACCATCTACAGTAAAGAAATATCCATGCCCATGATATTTCTTGGCCCAATTCGCCATCGTACTCTTTTGGACAGGTCTGTGGCAATCACTGAGAAGTAAAGACTACAATTCATAGCGGCTGAGAAGTGATTTCATCTGCAGTCGGAAGCTATCATTTCTTTCACAGGCCTGCGGCAACACCCAAACAATCAGGTTAGGATGTTATTCTGAATATGGAAATGTGCACCATATACTGGTTACAAACAGGTATAAAGAGATTAAAGCAGTTTTGAGTCATAATTTCAACATCCAACAGTAAAAAATCAACGTCAATACATTTTTAAAAAATTGCACCATATGTCCAACAGTTTATAGACACACACACACACTGACAATGAGTACATTCAGTTACTTCAATGTTTACCCAATGGGGACAGAGATGGTGGTCTGTCAAAAGCTGACAGGCATCTTGTATAATCTCCACGAAAAACATGACATGACAAGAACACTGTTGAGCAGCCACACATGAGCTTATGGTCACCAGGCCCAATGCCAAGCATTAGCTAGTCATGCATAAAGCCCCCCAGCATCGGGGTGTGGTCTATGGAAACTGCCATCTCTAGAGGACTGAAGTTCCTTTGGGATGAGCTGGAGTGGCTGGAACTAATCGCCCAACATGCAACCTCTCAAATGATCCGGGGGCTGAACGCTCTCTTATCCTCCCAAAAAATGTTCCAGTATTCAGTGTAAAGCCTTCCTAGAAGTAGAAGCAGTTTCTCTAGCAATGGGGGACGGACGACTAACACCCAATAATACCATTTACTTCAAAAGTAATTCTCATTAAGAAAGTGTTTTTGACACTTTTTTAAAATCCAAAATCTACTGTCATGTCTCATAATGGATTAGGTCTTCTTTTTGCAGCTGAAAGTTCTTACATACGTCTGTGACAATGAGAACTCATAGCACCAAAAAGCTAAAAGCTAAATTAATAGCGACTGGGAAGTATTTGAATCTCTGCTGTTGGTTGTTTCCCTGAGACCTGGTTATTTTGACTAAAAACTATCACTCAGTGATTAGAAACTGCTTAAAGTCATAATCTCTTCCACAGCTTTATAGCTATCATGGAACACTCACATTATCTCTTTGTACATTAACAACACATTTAATAATTAAAAAAGAAAACCTGTATAGTGTTCAATCTAATTCATAATCCTAATCTCTTTCATAGACTTGGTAAACGTTGATCACTTTTGTTCCCTCACTCTGAAAACACTGAAAAGCAGAATTCACAGTGTTTAAAATCTGCAATCCGCCATCGTATTCTTTTCCATGGGCCTACAGCTATAATTAAATATTCCTACACCCACTTTGTTTACTGAAAAGTATGGTTCATAATGGATGTAAAGTCTTTAAATCTGCCATTTGCAGTCGTAAGCTTTTCCAAAGGCTTGAGACTTATGCCATTGTTTTCAGCACAGAAAAGCACAGTTCATAATGGTTCAGCTTAAATCTACTGCCTGTAATTATATTTTTCACAGATTTGAACATACAAAGCACAGTAGATACTTGGCGAAAATCTGCAGTCGATGTCAATTCTGAAGCATCCATCCCATCCCTTTGATCACAATTCATAGTGGTTCAAACTGCTGAGCTCTACACCCAGTACACACCATCTCTTCTGTAGGCTTATAGTTATAAGGACACATCCCTGTTACCACTTTGTGTGAACCAGATTCATACAGTCAAGAAGGTACCGAAACATCCATCCCATCGCTTTGAATGAAAAGCACAATTCATAGTCATCAATATAAACTGTTTTATTCTCCAATCTTAAGTCTCCATCTCTGCCACAGGGCTACAGACATGAGGAAACATCCACACTGCTAGTTTGTATATACCCATCCCATCTTCCTGAATACTGAGAAGCACAATACACCCGGATTGGAAACTGCTTTCATCTCCAGTCTGCAGTCTTTATCATATGACCCATATCTACCCATACTACCCCCCCTTTCAGCGCACAGGAGAGGGCAGTTCATTCCGATGGAGGCTCTGACAGAGATGAGCCCCCGAAGCCTGAGTCAGGGCAATCTGGAAGTGAAGGGTAGCGCGTGCACTTACCGGATATTTCCGCCTGCGGGACTTCGCCCAGCGTGAAGCCTTTGGCGTTGTAGAAGTTCCGAACATCCACGCAGCTCCTGGACTGTTTACTGTCCGCGCGCGCCTTTCCAGCGAACACGCACAGGACCAGAGCCACGCGCAGCAACATCCCGAACCGCGAGGAACACAACACGCTTCTCCAAACGACGACGTTCACTGACAACAAACGATAACCCGTAGGTAGCTGTAGGTGGACCGCTGTCCCGTTAAAGGGCATCCACCGGAGAACCGAGAGGAGAACACAAGAACCGAGAGATGCACAGTGCGAAAAAAAGAGAAGAAAAAACGTAGGTGTCCACCTCACTCCGCGGACTGGGGTTTAGAAATTTAATGTGCAGATTTGCTTACTTTAAAAGGCTTTTTAAAAAACAAACATACAGCGTCTAAAACTGTAAAATAATAACAGTGGAATTCTGCCAGACTAAATGAACACGTAAGGGAAACGGGTAGCACGCGCGCGCGTGCCCTCAGTCCGTGATTGGAGACGGCACCACTGCGTGAGCTCGCGACGACGGGAGCGCGCTGACTGACCTCTCCGAGCACGAGCTACTTTTAGCCATGAAATGAGTCTATGAAGCAGCCTCGCAAGCTGGTGCTCTCATAGCCACGCCCCCATTCCCCGCCTCTCATGCCAGAGCCCGACCTCACCTGTGGTCTCATTGGCTGGTGGAAACATAGCTCCGCCTCTTAGGGCAAGCCAAGTAACCTAGGACAACACTGGCGACTGAAAAAGACATGCAACAGAGGGGCAGGAAACATGCAGCTGCACCTGGATGTTTCATGTCCTTTGAGCCCACAGACAGCAGATGTACAGGAGCTAATTTGCATGATGTGACAAAATAGCAGGCATATTTCAGTCTGACAAAAAGAAACTTGTCTGCAACCAGTGAAATCAGTTGTCGCTTTGCTTCACTGACCTGCAATACAGATAGTAATATCTTCAGCACTGCAGAAACTGCACTACATAACTTGTGGAGGAGGGTAGTACACCAACACCCTTCCCCACTGATATCAGTTCAGTTCTGTAAAAATGAATTACACCAATCTTACCTGATTGTTCCTTTAAGGAAGATTTTGCAGCACAAAATCAGAAAGACTTGTTTTATCCCGTGATTTATGACGTAAGCGGATCGCATAAAAATAAACAAATAAATAAATAAATAAACACTGACTGGACTGTTTCACAGTTTGTGGGTTGGTAGGAGCTCCAGTTTACCAAATTAATGTATGGATGCACTGAACAAGGGATTGTTTTCATAATATGTCCCTTCCTATAAAGTTAGCACTTTTGATATTGACAATTTCTTTAATTAAACCTCTAAAAAATAATAATATTATTATTAATAATAATGGCAATATTATGATACACTTGGGCGGCACACAGCTCCAGGGACCTGGAGGTTGTGGGTTCGGTGTTCCACTCCGGGTGACGGTCTGTGAGGAGTGTGGTGTGTTCTTCCTGTGTCTGCGTGGGTTTCCTCCGGGTGACTGTCTGTGAGGAGTGTGGTGTGTTCTCCCTGTGTCTGCGTGGGTTTCCTCCGGGTGACTGTCTGTGAGGAGTGTGGTGTGTTCTCCCTGTGTCTGCGTGGGTTTCCTCCGGGTGACTGTCTGTGAGGAGTGTGGTGTGTTCTCCCTGTGTCTGCGTGGGTTTCCTCCGGCTGACTGTCTGTGAGGAGTGTGGTGTGTTCTCCCTGTGTCTGTGTGGGTTTCCTCCGGGTGACTGTCTGTGAGGAGTGTGGTGTGTTCTCCCTGTGTCTGCATGGGTTTCCTCCGGGTGACTGTCTGTGAGGAGTGTGGTGTGTTCTCTCTGTGTCTGCTTGGGTTTCCTCCGGCTGACTGTCTGTGAGGAGTGTGGTGTGTTCTCCCTGTGTCTGCGTGGGTTTCCTCCGGCTGACTGTCTGTGAGGAGTGTGGTGTGTTCTCTCTGTGTCTGCTTGGGTTTCCTCCGGCTGACTGTCTGTGAGGAGTGTGGTGTGTTCTCCCTGTGTCTGCGTGGGTTTCCTCCGGCTGACTGTCTGTGAGGAGTGTGGTGTGTTCTCTCTGTGTCTGCTTGGGTTTCCTCCGGCTGACTGTCTGTGAGGAGTGTGGTGTGTTCTCTCTGTGTCTGCTTGGGTTTCCTCCGGGTGACTGTCTGTGAGGAGTGTGATGTGTTCTCCCTGTGTCTGCGTGGGTTTCCTCCGGGTGACTGTCTGTGAGGAGTGTGGTGTGTTCTCCCTGTGTCTGTGTGGGTTTCCTCCGGGTGACTGTCTGTGAGCAGTGTGGTGTGTTCTCCCTGTGTCTGCGTGGGTTTCCTCCGGGTGACTGTCTGTGAGGAGTGTGGTGTGTTCTCCATGTGTCTGCGTGGGTGTCCTCCCAGAGTTGGTAGGTGGATTGGCGACTCAAAAGTGTCCGTAGGTGCTAATTGGACCCTGAACTGGATAAGTGCTTACAGGCAATGACTGAATGTTACACTTATATAGTGCCGTTCACATACCCAAGGCCAATTAAGCAGAAAAAAAAAACAGAAGAAAGAAAAAGTTGTAGGACAAACAGGTTGTGAAATAAATATCAGTTATTATTTTAAAGAGTGATTTAAGGTTGCTATTTTTACAGCTATTTCACTATTGGCCATCTGTGGTTTCACATCATGTACTGTCCCAGATCCAACTGCACAAAAACTGCTCTTGAACTAAGCTCAATGGGGAATGTACGGGTGCTGTTTTGAAGTGAGGAGAGAAGGAACTCTTAGGAACTGAACTTACAGCATCCACCCGTCTCTCTCTCTCTCTCTCTCTCTCTCTCTCTCTCTCCCCTGAGATGACCAAATAAAGAAGGTTATAAATATCAAGGACAGAATTATTCCAAGCTGCAGAATACTGCTCTGTGGGGGTCCTGTGAGGGTCCTTCTGATCATAGAAAAACAGGGTGAAATCGACAGTAAAGTATGCAGAGCAACTGGTGGATTACTGTTTGCAATTGTAATTGAGCTGATGAAATGGACGACGTGTGCAGACACGAGGTAGGTTTTACTAATCCAGGGATGGTTGGGAGTATATGCACATGTTTCTTCAGCATATACACACTGCATATGTGAAAGTGAAGGGTGCTAGAGGCTCATTGATTTGGTGTGTTTAAGGATGCCAAGACTCCAGGGAGCAACTCACCCCCCCCCCCCAGGCCTGAGACAGCAAATAATCAATACCGAGAGAGGTCAGCCATCGTGTCTAGAATCACAGACACAATCTGCAATCCCCCCTCACCACACACACACACACACACACACACACACACACACACACACACAGAACACTCAGTTGTAAAAACATCACTTGATCTGAAGTATTCTACACACTAAGGGGTGGGTCCCTAAAGTATATCCTCCTTTCAATGTGGTTAGTGTGTGTTTAGGTTGCTCTTTAACACCAGCACACACAGTAAGATTTTGTATTTTTGCTCCTAGGCTCCCCCTACAGCTGCAGAGTGTAACTCAAGTTTACCTCTCAGTCCTGAAATCACGATAGAGGGGGAGGGGCGGAGGTTTCCTACCCTCCCCCACAAGTTAAATAGCATGGTTACTGCAGTGCTGAGCCCAGAGTAGCAATGGAATATGATCTGTTCTCCCTATTACAGGTCAGGAACTGTTGTTGGTTGATTATTTCTGGATCACAAAAGCCACTCCAACTCATTATGCACATTTTGAATGGTGCTTCATTACTCCACAGGATGCAGTTCCACATGGATATGAACAGAGTACATTCCCAGGTTCAAGAGTTTCTACTTCTTGATTTAAACTCTAGTTAGAAAGAAGTTAAAATTAAAAACGGATTATAAATTAAACAAGTATGAAATTGAGTTTTCTTTTTAAGTGACTGCTCAGTGAGTTTAGCTGATTGCGAGTCTTACAGCCTTACACCTGCACCACTTTAATAAAATCACGGATATGATTTAAGAAGGTTGAGAAGCTGTACATATATAAAATCCAAATTCAGATGGGTGATCCAAGCATTTCTGTTAAAGTAGTTCATTGTTATGAAGAGAAACCATCAGTTGCTACGTTCACAATATTACCTTTGTGGCAAGCACTCTATGAGAGAACATTTTGCCAGGAAATGAACATTTAAAATGGCTACTGTAGTCCAAATTAAAAACACTGGACAGATGTCTGCCCCTCCCCGGACGTTGCCATGCTGAGCACTCTGATTCTACATGAATGAGCGCAAAATGAGTTCAAGAAATTTGGACATTTATAACTTGCTTACACAGAAAAGTATATACAGTTTCACTAATAAATCTACCTACGCTAGCAAAATATGACCACAAATGACTATATGGTTTTTATGAGATATGATAGATAAATAGTCATAGCTAGTAGCTAGGGATGGTCATGATGTTACTCGATCTGGAAGCCTGTCTGCTCCTTCGATATGACTGAAAGCAGTTCTTGTTAGCATTCTTTTAGCACAATGGCGTTAGCCAGTACGAGACCATTTTACCTGTCACAAATATTGTACTCAAAGACCACAGAGTATGAACTTGTATTTTGAAACTAGTGGTATACAAGTGACATTTCATACCTGGCAACTCAGGGTGTGGTTCTGATAATGGGGATTGGGCAGTGTGTGGGATGCTAGGCCAAAACACAAAGAGCGTTGTGCTCTGGAATGGACACTTCTCACAGAAGAGCATACTGGCTGTAGCAATGCTACGAGAAACACCTGAGCTTACGTTTAGCATGTTTAATTAATCTCTAATGATACTCTCTGAAACTTGTGTGATTAAGTACAGTAAATATGTTATATATTACTCCTTTAACTTGCTTCTCAAAACCACCTCAGCTAGCTAATTAGCTTTTTAAAATAACTTTTCTGTCTTGCTATTTCCCAGTGCTAGTTTAACACTTGCGTATTGTAAAGAAATTTTAAAAATAGCATTAAAACAGTGAGAGAAAGAAAAAGGACGGAGTGAAGAATGTATCTTGTTTACTGTTTCTCAAAAGCTCCCTGCCGTCATCCCACTCGGCTAATGCTGTTTTGGCATTTTGACGAATGGGGGTCTCATCACGTTTTTCAAAATATGCCGTAAAATTCCAGTGAAAACTAAGATTTATAACCAAAGTACCAATAAAATATAAACCATCTCTTGCTGTTCTAACATATATCTTTCTAAGGGTGCGGTAATTTGCACAAAGCAGGATGAAAATCCTATCACCACATAATAATGCACTGACTCTAATTGTCTTGGCCTGTTTCCTTACAAACACAAGCGTCACATGCTAGCAGTAAATCAAAGCACCAAACACTAACCACAGTCAGATAAAATTGTTTTGACGCTCATGGTTTTGCACGAGCCAGGGCAAACCTCCAGACAAGATAATGACCTCAGGAGCTATTCTCAGCCAAGTTGTGTTTTTGGAGAGATAGGGGAATGAGATGATTACATATGATGTAGCATAGAAGGAATACTTCATCCATGATCTATGTGAGCTAGTTAGCATTATCTGATTAGGTAAACATGACAAAGACTTATTAGCTGTTGATTGCGGCTATTAATTCTGGATAAATATATAAATTAAAAATATTATAAACTTAAGCTGAATTGTGTTGCATGTGTGGCATGGTAGCACAATAGGTTGTTGCTTTCACACAGCTCTTAGGTCCTGTGGTTGTGGTTTCAAACCCTGCTTCAGTCCAGCGAATGTGCTAATGTAGACTTTAATGAATTTAACAATTAGCATCCCGTCCTAAAAATCACATTTACTGTTTTATGTATTGGTTTACACATGATCTATATTATTATCATTACATCCTGTTAGAGGAAGAGTAGGTAGTTTGTTTACCTTCCAATTAAAGCTTCAAAAGAAGTGTTTCAATATGTAGTTTAAAGCCTTCCCAGAAGAGTGGAGGCTGTTGCTGCAGTCAAAGTTGTACAAATTCCATATTAACATGCACATTGTCAGATATGGGCGTATATCTGTAATTATCAAACTTTTATAAATTAAGGGCTAGTTTCCTTCCTAAATGAAAAAGAAAATCACAATTAAAAATTCTATCTAGTCCAGGACTAGTCTTAATCCTTTTCTATGAAACCATTCCATTGTGTAGCTTTGTCTATTATTATTCTTTTATTTTTATTTTTTTATTATTATTTTAAAAGGGTCTGGAAATGTTCTGTTTATTTATGTTACTAGGATCCTCACCCCTGCAAAAGGTCAACAACCACACTTCACTTGACCTTTCACTGTAAAGGAATAGCTCTTAAAACAGAAACTGTGAGGGAGTAATTTGAAATCAGAGTGCTGAAAGAAAAACACTTAAATGAATTGCTCTACAACTCTCACCCTCTATTTTCCTGTCACTTCCTCTGTCTCAAATTTTTCTAAAGTTCCAGAATCAATATGGAGACATTAGTGTGACATGCACGCCAAAATATGTGGAGGAGAAAGAAGACAGAAAAAAGCAATGGACAGATGAGTCGGCAGAAAAGTCTGTTGAGAATTGTCTTGAAAAGGACACACACACATGCTAACACAGACTGTGGGAATATAATTAAGCTGGTCTAGCAGGGGGCTGAGAAACATATGACCCTTACAGTGCAATCTTGCTCACTCACATCCTTTGCTGCTTAGCTAATAAATAGCACAGAGAGAAATGTGAACTCTCTCGAACTCTCTCTCTCTCTCTCTCTCTCTCTCTCTCTCTCTCTGTGTGTGTGTATATGGGATGTTTTTTCATATAATGTTATATATATAGTCTATCAAACTTTCCTGTATCGAAATGCAGCTAGCTATTTAGCCGAAGAACTATGTTAGCATTGTTAGCATTTTATTTCATTTTTGGATTGAAGGCTAACTATAATTGTTAGATGCTAAATATGAAATCACAAAACCTATGTGACTACCTATTTTCAGCAGTAGTGTCAATATCAGGTGAGGAATAATCAAAGGAGTTCACTAAAGGTAGCTAAAAGTTAGAAAGGATAGGATGCAGTGAATGTTGCTAGCTAGTGGCTAGGTTTTGCCCTCTAACATTAGCACTAACATCAAGCACTGGACAGAAGTACCTACATAGACTGAATAGGTGGCAGGTCAGAGCTAGAAAGAGCTAATTCAACTGAAAAGAAGCTACAAAATGAATGTGTATTCTCTTTACAACATGCTTAAAGAGTGTGTAGATGATTCTGAAGAAATAATGTTCTCACATCAAAAGAATCTTTCAGAAGCTCCACATCGTTTAAGGTGGAACTATACGTTTGAGTAAGAAACCAACTGTAGCTTGTTCATGCTTGAATTTGAACTTATTTCTAAATTTTTATCAATTCATTAATTCATTCATTGTCTGAAACACTTTATCCAGAAGTTTTTGTTCACTATTTGTAAATTGAGATGATACGTTTGCGATTCTTTTCAGGCATAGTTAGTGGTATACCACCATTTGGAGACCCTTCTTAAGTAATGTATCAGAAACACCAAAAATAAGCAGGAATAGAGCAATATCATCATGTTTTCATGCTTTTCAACATTTGGAGGTCTCTCCACTGTCCAAAACCCTCCAGAGGCTATGGCTGAGAGACAGAGAGAAAGCCATAACCAGTTCAGACCAATACACTATATTGTATTTCATTTACCAAGCCAGGGCTGTGTACAAACAGTGTACAATGTTCCATCACGCAAACAGGCCGGAGAGCTAGCAAACGGTGAGGAAACCTCTGAATTTTATAAAATACACGAACATCGCCTTTAAGGCAGAGTTATCAGCCAAGAGCCCACTGTGCTGTCTGCAATGACAATTAATTAATCATTGCATACTTTTTATTATTATTATTTTTATAGCAGTTGTTTTGTTAATCACTTGCTGGTTCTGGAAATAAACGGCAAATTAACTTACTCCTACAGATTTGCAACTATTATCAGCTAACTGCAAAGTGATGTGTGTGACACTTGTTGAGGAACAGTTATGTTGTGGTGTGCTCTTGATCCTGTGAAAATTCCCTTTTCCACTGTATGGAAGAAGTCCCAGAAGCTAAACTTCAGGCATGTAATCTAGGGATTAGTTTAATAAATCTGAGATTAGGGTGGGCTAGGCCTGTGATGATGTACCGCATACAGCCAGGAGAAAGAGATAAAATGTTGGCCCCAGTGATAATCTCAGGATTATCTCTATCAATTATTTCAATCTTGGTGTCAAACTGTGAAAGCGAATGTTGTGTTTGACAGTGAAGGGATGGCGTATGTCTCCCGTGTGTATCTGTGTATGAGTGTGGGCCAAAAGGAAGTGGTTACAGAAGACGAATGAGTGAATTTCCATTCTGTTTAATTTTTAATAAATAGCAAATCTCCAACTTCATTATTTTTTTATGAAACTTATATTACACACAAAAATATATATAGTTTTTTTCTATTTTTCATTTTTCAGTGAGTTCTGCATGTTATGAACATCTTGTTATTGTTATCAACAGTAATGTCTATGACTAATAAGGCATGATTGCTTAAGTAAGATGTTTAGTCTGTGTTTGTGTGTTTGTGTGTGTGTGTGTGTGTGTGTGGCACATTCCATTAACATTGCTCCTCTCTCAGTAAAGTCTGCAGGCTGTAAATGCCAACATTTTTCTCCTCTCAGCCCTTCCTCTTTCTTCTAGAGCTCTTCTTACTGATGAGCTGAGCCCCAGGGCAAGCCTTTGGGACAGACATCACCTGAATATCAGTTCTGTATATAATTATAAGAGTTATATAGTTGTTTCATAATAAATAAACTTGTTGTTCACAGTATCCCAAGACAATGCATTCATTCATAGCCTGCAACCGCTCATCCCATTCAGGGTCTCTACCTGGAAACCAGAGCACCCCAGAGGAAACCCACTTGGACAAGGGGAGAACACCACAAACAACTCAGTAAACAACTTTGAAATCAATTTCCTCGTTTTTAAAGCTTTGCACATTCTTCCTGCAGTGTTCAGATGATCCCTAATAATTCACATTTACATTGTGAGACCCTTTGTGTGCTATACTTGAGATCAGGTCCAAAACAGTGGCATGTGGATGCTAGTAAAATGTCCACATGTCTCTTACACTATTAACAACACGTGCATTCACACACACACCTGTTTCTCATTAGAGAGGAGGCTCTTTCATGGTCATGTCTAATGAAACTTCAGTGAGCCTGTCTGGAGTACATCTGCAGCCTTTAGAAACTTCTGGAAGTGCTGGTGATCTAACACTTACAGCACGATCCAGCAATACTGCCTTCAAGGCCTTCACCCTTCTCCACCCATTGATCCTCTCAGTGAACACCTTACTAAAGACCTTCCATCATTTCTTTAGCACAAGAAAGCCTCTGTGTTTATGAAGTTTCCAGGTTCTAGGGTTTTTGAGGATTCAGAGCACATGCTGGGACGTCATGAGAGGAATTCTAATTTTCCTTGTGTAGGTGTCTGCCCAAAATGAGATGGAATATCTCGTTTTAATACTTTTTCTAATTCCTTAGTGTCGTTGCAGTCTTCCAGAGGAAATAGCATTCTCCAATATTCTTTCCATAAATTAAAGTTTGGAGAGTGATTAGACGCTGTTTCGATTCTCCACACTCTTTTTTTTTGAAAATGCAAAAGACAGATTGTACCCTTCCTCTGCAGAGCGTTATTTTTTGCCCAGAAATGTCTTAAACCTGGCATTTTAGCTGTTAGCAAGCCACCAAACGCGCTGTGTTCCTGCCTGTGTAGTGTTTTACAATGAATGACTGTGGAATTGTGGATGGTGCGATTGTCAGTTTGAAGTCTGGGAAAGTGGATGTGTTTAGCCGCCTCTCACTGAAGCTTTTATGTAGAAAGCTGTAATCATATTCATAGAGGATTGGTGCAGCTCTTTACTGAGCTTCAGGGGTGACTGTGACACACACACAAAATTGTATCTGTGAGTTGTGGGGACATTATGCAGATGTCCATTCATTTGTGGAGACTTTAACTATTTCATACGTACTACCAACGTAACCCTTAACCTTAACCCAACTGTAAAACATGTCTTCGCCATACAATATAGTTATTTACATTGTGGGGACCAGTTGGTGGACAAGTAACACACACACACACAATGTTCTTTGTCACCAATGTTACTGTGGTGTTATGTAAGTGTAAAATCTATATATATGTTTTTTTTTTCTTCAACCTTAGAGTGTGTCATTAAGTGTCCTGCTGTTTCTTACCAGCCTTCTGTTCACGTATCTCCCTCTCATACTCCTCTCTCTCTCTCTCTCTCTCTCTCTCTCTCTCTCTCTCAGCTCAGTTCTGTTCATGATGCTTTACAGGCATGTTCACATTTAGAAACAGTGTTGCCAAAGCATCATGAAAACTGCAAAATAGAACAGTTAGAAATTTAGCATGTAATAATAATAATAATAATAAGAAGAATGAAGTTCCCGCTCCAGGTGACTGTCTGTGAATTTATTTCCATCTTGCAAGTAATTTTATCAGGAAGAAACAACATTCTCCAATAATCTTTCCACAATTTTAGAGTAATTAGACACTGCTTTGATTTTTCGCACATTTTTGGAAAAGCAAATGACTGTACTACAAACAGTTTTGCCATAAACACCTCAAACCTGGCACTGTCGCTGTTAGAGAGTCACCCAGCCCCCGTCATTCCAACAAGATGCCATTGTAATGCCTTCTCCATGAAGCCCCTCCTCCTGTGAACCATCAGCCAATCTGAGGACAGGAGGTAGTGTTATTCCAGTGTTATTCCCAATATAGGTGTAAGATTTTATGAGCATTTTCTCTCTCATGCACAAATTTACCTTTTTTTTGTCACTTCAAAAATGATCAAGTTCATTTAATCATTTCCTGGCTTCCTTTTTTGTCACCTGTACATTTAGCTCTTTTTGAGGTAATGCAATGCTTCCTCCACCAC
Source organism: Hoplias malabaricus (assembly GCF_029633855.1). NCBI lineage: Eukaryota > Metazoa > Chordata > Actinopteri > Characiformes > Erythrinidae > Hoplias > Hoplias malabaricus. The sequence goes on along the minus strand of NC_089818.1, from coordinate 21,884,276 downwards.
AAAGAGCATAAAATAAAACAGCAGAACACTCTATAAAATAGTAAACTTTAGATATGCCATTAAACGTCCAAACCTAACATATCCTCAGGAATCTGAGAAAGTATAATTTCCTGCTCCCTCCTTTGCTAAGTATTTCGTGATGACACATTATATAACAATACACGTCAATTCTGGAGATAACCTCGAAGTTTAAGCAAGTATGGTTTCATTACGTACAACTTATATACCATTTAAGAATGGTTAGAAAGTAAGGTTTACATGCTAGCAATGCTAAATGCTAACACAAAAGTCGTTCAGTATGTTCATAAAGTGATGTCCCAAGAAATATATAATTGTCAGGAGCCATTTTAGGCAAACGAGATTTAGCATAACATGCTAGGCTGCTGTCATCACAAACATGGAACTTTTAGCTGTAACAAATTTAGAAAGTAATAGTATAAAATGCTATGCATAGATACTGCATGATTCTGCAATTTTACTGTATACTGTCATTTATGGATACATAATGTTAGTTATTGTTACTAGAAATATACAGTTGACAATGATTAGAAAGAATCAGATTGGTGAATCGTTTTAAGATCAAGGATCTTGTGTACTGTTAGCAGCAATTCAAAAAGAAGCTGTTCTTGGCTTCACATCATCTTCACTGCCCTATAGTGTGATTTGTAGTGTCTTACATGACAGGTGCAGTTGAGAGGGGCTAAATCTGGGGAGAAAAATTATATGCCATAGTTCATCTACAGCCCACTTGACAACACTATTTGCCTAAAAAAAACAAAGCTAAGCAAGGATGGAATGGACGGATGGAAAAATACAGAGACCACTGACTGAGGTAAGCTGGGATTGAACACTAGCAGATGCAGGGCATGCAGCAGCTCGCTCAGTAATTTATTGCACCTTTGAAGCTAGTCCGGATGCGACCTGTCCACTTGAGACTACGTATGACTCAAAATGACATCTGAGTCATTCCATGAAAGAAAGGCTATTGGAGTTCACAACACCTGAGGTAATGGTTAAACATTACTGACGCACAATTGTTACGAGAGCAGGTTACATAAAACCATAAAATCCTAATTAAGGTCATTCCCGCCAATCTGGCAACCCTGGCCTGCTAAGTGTCAATTAAACCACATTGATTGAAAGAGTGAAATACAGAAACAGTGGCGGCAGTAGATTATATGCAAACAAGTAAGCAGTTACACACAATGAATGAATGAATGTAGGGAGTTTCTGAGCTTTTCAGTAACTGGCTAACCCTGTAACATTAGCAAAACTCTATTAAAGCCACAACACCCTGGTTCCAATTATTAAAATGGTTATTTTTAGTGAAGGTGCTGACATTCTGGGTTAATATGAAGTACCCAACATTTTTCTTTGACAGTGGACATGTTCTTCATGCTCTTATTTTGCACATAAATATCTCTTTTCAGGTTCCACTATCCCTGTACTGCAAAACCAGTGCAATCTAAATGAGTCTACCATCCAATGAGCTTGATAGTCAGGCCTCAAGCTGTCCAAATCCAATCAAAATCACAACATTTCCATAAAGCCACAGGGGCTAGCTGCCCCGGCTTCCCTAAGACATGATTTAACAGGCCCTCAGGAGCCTAAGTCCATCTCTGTTGGTTACAGAAGAGGTTTGACATCACTTCCTGTCAAGGGGTCAGCAAGTGAACTGCTGATGGGCCTCTCCTCCTTTCTCGCAATCATCCAGACGGGAGCAGAAGGATTTGAGTAACGAGGCTTGGATAAATGGGATTCTGGATAATGGAGTGGTGGGAATCCCAAAGGGAGATTGTTGGCTGTCGCAGGGTAGAGAAAGTGACGTCAGAAAGAGCTGTGTTCACAGGGTTTTATTATTGGTGGAACGAAGTGTGCATTTAATCTTGCATTTTTTGGACTATGACACATTAGTTCCCTTATAAATGGAAATGTATAAAAAGATTACAACAAAGATACTGTGGATTGAGTTATTCTGGGGCATTTTATATCTTCTTTTCTCCAGTTGCAGCTCATGTGTACTAACATGAACATTGTAGACTTTTGTCTCTCCTTTGAGATCATGTAAACAGGCTAACCATGTTTTTGTTATACTTAGCCTTTGTTAGGCTAGGGCTTATTGTTTAGGACATACAGTAATTTGAGTATTTCTTGATGACACATTATTCCATAATACATGTTAATTCTGGAAATAACTTAGAAATCTAAACAAGTATTGTTTCAATATGTAGAATTTACACCCAATTTAAGAATGGGTAGAAGGTAATGTTTAGATGCTAGCAATGCTAAAAGCTAGCACATAATTTGGAATTCCACAGTAACACACTGTTTGAATTACCCTTAAAGTTGTTTATTATGTTTGTAAAGTGATGTCCTGAAAACAATACAACTGTCAGCAGCCATTTTAGGCAAAATACACTGATTTTATCATTACACGCTAGGCTACTGTCTTCAAAAACCTGGAACTTTTATCTGTAATAACTGTAGGATTCTGCAGTTTTACCATATAAATAATGCTAGTTATTGTTACAAGATATTAACGGACGATGTTTAGATTAGTAATTATTAGTGACAGTCTGTGAGGAGTTTGGTGTGTTCTCCCCGTGTCTGCTCTGGTTTCCTCCCACGGTCCTAAAACCTAGGGTGTAAGTGAATATGCGAGTGTGTTTTGCCCTCACTGTTGGCCTCACTGTCCAGGTTCTTCTAGCTGCATTCTGATTGGCTATCTGCCTTGTCCTACACATCCTGCAAAAACAGCAGTTTGTGTTTGGTCCTTTTGCGTATCAGTCAATATTCTTCTCCTGCAGTAGTAGACGAAAGTAGTTAATTGATGAAGGGTTGTTTTCCTGTGAGTGCAGTAGGCCTCAAGAATTATAAACGTAGCTTTTCAGGCAGAGTTACCTATTTGGGCATAATAATAAAAAACTGAATGACTTAAAGAAACACTAGATAAGATTTATGTTTTTGGTTCCTGAGGCTCCTCTAGTGCCATTCATATTTACAGAACTTTACGGATATCAATGGGGAGGGGTGATGATGTACTACCCTCCTCCACAAGTTACGTAGTGCAGGTTCTGCAGTGCTGAGCATAGATTAGCAACGGCAGATGTTCTATTATCCAAATTGCACTCAGTGAAGCATCACAATGAGTTTGAAGCAGTAATATTAAGGTATAAATATTACGTAGTGTTCCATTAAAGTGCAGACACTTTAGAATTGCTCTGCCTCCTCTTCTGAGTCTCTCCAATCACAGCACACAGGATGTACTATCCATGCGAGAGCACAACATTTGCCTGGTAACGTATCCTCGCTATGTCCTACGTGGATTGAATGTATCAGTCATGCTGTATGGACTTTTTTTTTTTGCATGAGTTTACCACCATCAATACAGTTTAAACAGAGGGAATAGGGCCAGAGTTCCAAACTGCCAGCAACTTCCTCCAGCATTAATGAAACCTTGAAACAGCCCAGATCACCACATCCCCTCTCTGCATCGCTGAGAATGATAGAGTACTGTTGAAGAAATCACAAAGTCATTGCTCTATGATAGTGTTCTCATGCAAGACAAGACCACAGCCCTGCTTCTAAACAACAAAGTCTGGATAACAAACTCGCCCAGAATGTGCCAACAATAAGTTCATGGATCTATGAAATGGCTGTTGGTCAAGAACAACTTTATGTTGGATTAGTGCCCTCCACATTTATCGGCGTTGGCCAAAGAAAACCATGAATGTCGATTTTTCAAAAACTTTTATTTATTTATTTATTTTTTTAATATTTTGAACTCCTTTACAGCGTGTACAAAATTAAAAGCACCACTTCCTGTGAATCATGTACACAGTGTTATAAATAATGCTATATGTATTTATAAGTAATTGTACTTGCATATAGCAGTCATTATATAATATATAATTCACCAGTGTTAAATCAACACCATTAGTGTAAAAATTAAAACACTCCTCTCAGTGTTAATTTAACACTGGTGAATTTGCTGTGTATTCATAATGTATTATACATTCATTATAGATTATATAATAACTGCTACATATCGGTACAAATACTTATAAATACATATAGCATTATTCATAACACTTTATAAGGTATGAGTGTGTGACTTTATAAAGGCAAGTGTTGTAATGCAATATGATATCTATTCAGTGTATATACTATAGCAGCACTGGAAATTGGGTAGAGTTGGGGTCTCATAGGGAAGCCCCCAGCATGCACCACACCCTCCACCTATTCATTGTTTTGGGGTTTTGTATCATTGGTGTGTGTTATGTGAATGGGGGATGTTTTGTGTGTGTGGGTGTGGTGTGTGGCGATTGACAGCGGGTGACTTGTGTGGCAGTGGATGAGGCTACGCCACACATCATTATACGCCAAGCCCAAATACTGCCTTATTAGGCTAACGAGCATTAGTAAAGTCAGGTAGTGATGTTGGTACTGTAGTTCTGAAACCTACATGCCACTTCAGCTTCTTCCAAAGCTGGATTCAGCTCCATCACTCCAGAGAACACAATTCCCCCATGTGCAGGCGCTTGAGAGAGTGCCATTTAGTTTCAGACATTTCTATGGACATTTTACAAGAGGTGTTACTGATATAATAGTGTCTCATAATGTCTCATAATGCACGGTATTTTCAGATATTTGGATCAATCCGTTTTGTAGCAGCATCCAAGTACTAAATGGAAAAATAAGTGCACTTGGAATCCCATAGCACTCTTTAAGAGGTAGGGTATAAACACTGGACCCTAATGGACACAGTGTAAAAGTATTATATGAATCCATTTACTTTTATTTGTTTACTGTGTTGTCTATAATAATAGTGTGCTATATTGAGTATTCCTGTAGGGAGCATCAATTAGGGGGTCGTTTTTAAACCGTTTACTATGTTTCAGAGGCAAAAAAGGCCCCCAGTGTACCATAATGCAAGATCATAGTGGACAGTATTTTAAAACCCCTTTTCAATTTTGTATTACATTCTATTCCTCATGACATTCTGAATGTTTTTTTCTTTTGGATGATTTTAAGTAGTTATATTTATAGTTAGATCTCGTTACATTCCTTCTGAATTATATACAGGGGTTAGACAATGAAACTGAAACACCTGTCATTGTAGTGTGGGAGGTCTCATGGCTAAATTGGAGCAGCCTGGTGGACAATCTTCATTAACTGCACATTGCACCAGTAAGACCATGTGCATCCAATGGTTCAAACATTGTGTCCTGAAGGCGGTGCCGTGTATCAGGACGACAACGCACCAACACACACAGCAAGACTGGTGAAAGACTGGTTTGATGAACATGAAAGTGAAGTTGAACATCTCCCATGGCCTGCACAGTCACCAGATCTAAATATTATTGAGCCACTTTGGGGTGTTTTGGAGGAGCGAGTCAGGAAACGTTTTCCTCCACCAGCATCACGTAGAGACCTGGCCACTATCCTGCAAGAAGAATGGCTTCAAATCCCTCTGACCACTGTGCAGGACTTGTATATGTCATTCCCAAGACGAACTGACGCTGTATTGGCCGCAAAAGGAGGCCATTTTTGTTCTAGTTACATGGTGTTTACATGGTAAATCAAACAGTCAAACTTCAACCACAAACAAGCTACCGTCGGTTTCTTACTCAAACACACCGTTCCACCTTAAAAAGAGGCAGAGCTTCTGAATGAACACAAGTTGAACAGGAGTTCTCCAGAGTTGTCTGCATTGCCTTTAATACAAAGGGACACACAGGCCCAATTCTTACATGAGATACATTTAAATGTATAAAATTCACATAAATAAATAGTTAAAATTCATTGTAGTTTGCATTCACTTTTCTGTTACAGTTCACCTGCAGCATCAGGTCTCATTTCTCAGATCACATTTACTGCTACAGCCTTATTTAGCTCTTATTTATCACTGCAAATATATTCAGAAGTAGCTTAGAGACAGAATAGACTGCTGTCAGAGCAGTGAACACGAATATAATAAAAGATACAATAAAGCTATTAAGAAAACAGCAGAAATGATTAGTGTATTTATACCAGCCCTAGTGCAGATGGGAGTTGTCAGCGGAAAATATTCACGGCCTAAATGCTGTTCAAATCAATTCTCAAATCTATTAAAATAGCCCATGTAATGACGCAAAAAAAAAAAAAAAAACAGGAATACAACTGTGTAAAACCAGCTGCCAGAAGCAGTAACTATCTCCTTGTAATCGTTTGATATGGTGCAGTAAAAGAAAGTAACTGCATGGCATTTTGAGTAGTAGATAAACTGTGGCCACAGTGCTTCTGAGATGAAAGCTATCCCTCTTAGTTGCAGCTCTATCAGAGTTAAAAGCACTGTGTAATTTTCCAATAGCCAATACATCCAATAGTCTATCGTTCTCCTTAAGCAGCCCCGGTCTAATGACGGGTTAAGATGCTTTTCTAAGTAAAGATATGTATTCTCAGATGTAATATTATACACTTGGGGGCACATACTCAGAGAATAAGAGCGGTAGAAACGTGGATCCAAGTGAAACATGCTGAAAGAACACAGGATCTTGTTTCTTTAACCACCAAGACCAAGAACACGCCATCTGCCCGTTAGATAAGTGTTAAACCAGTTCAGGAGCGGCTCCACGGGGACTGAGAGCGTTCATTTAAAATCACAGTGTGATATGGAGCGCCAAATGGAGTGCTCACATCAACATTTATAACAACTTAAATGGCCGCTGCTTCTCAATACCTGCATCTTGGCATCAACGGACAACAATAATAGGCTACTTGAGCCCAGTTACAGTTTTGCATCTAATTGTTACATTTATGGCAAGTGGCAGGTTAGATTTGGTATTTGTGCTCCTGGGCTCCCTCTATAGATGAATAGTGTAATTTACCTTTACTAGCCTCCTCTAAAAGTTACATAGTGTGGTTTCTGCTGTGCTGAGCCTTAGCTATTTCAGAGGCTTCATTCCCCCTATTACAGGTCAGTTAAGAATCACAGTGATTTTGAAGCTGTAATTTTAAGGTAAAAGTACAACCTAGTGTTGCTTTAATGTTGTCAGAGATGTAGGTGAATGCAGCCATAAGATTATTGTCCCAGGACTCTTATTAATATAGTAAAACAAACCTGCCGAAGCTGGGAACTGAACACCAGTCTGCTGAGTGGAAAACTACAATAACCCCACTGTGTTACACCACCCACCGGTAAGAAAGTGCTTCTAAAAATCATATAGAATTTGGGTTACCACAAAATTCATCATTAAATAACTATTAGACAGGAATAAATCACTACAAAATAATCTAAACACACACACACACACACACACACACACACTCTACATTCATTCATTCACTCATTATCTGTAACCGCTTATCCAATTCAGGGTTGCTGTGGGTCCAGAGCCTACCTGGAATCATTGGGCACAAGGCGGGAATACACCCTGGAGGGGGTGCCAGTCCTTCACAGGGCAACACACACACTCACACATTCACTCACACACTCACACCTACGGACACTTTGGAGTCACCAATCCACCTACCAACGTGTGTTTTTTTTTTTTAACCGTGGGAGGAAACTGGAGCACCCGGAGGAAACCCACGCAGACACAGGGAGAACACACCACACTCCTCACAGACAGTCACCCGGAGGAAACCCACGCAGACACAGGGAGAACAAACCACACTCCTCACAGACAGTCACAACACACCACACTCCTCACAGACAGTCACCCGGAGGAAACCCACGTGGACACGGGGAGAACACACCACACTCCTCACAGACAGTCACCTGGAGGAAACCCACGCAGACACAGGGAGAACACACCACACTCCTCACAGACAGTCACCTGGAGGAAACCCACGCAGACACAGAGAGAACACACCACACAGACAGTCACCCGGAGGAAACCCACGTGGACATGGGGAGAACACACCACACTCCTCACAGACAGTCACCTGGAGGAAACCCACGCAGACACAGGGAGAACACACCACACTCCTCACAGACAGTCACCCGGAGGAAACCCACACAGACACAGAGAGAACACACCACACAGACAGTCACCCGGAGGAAACCCACGTGGACATGGGGAGAACACACCACACTCCTCACAGACAGTCACCTGGAGGAAACCCACGCAGACACAGGGAGAACACACCACACTCCTCACAGACAGTCACCCGGAGGAAACCCACACAGACACAGGGAGAACACACCACACTCCTCACAGACAGTCACCCGGAGGAAACCCACACAGACACAGGGAGAACACACCACACTCCTCACAGACAGTCACCCGGAGGAAACCCACACAGACACAGGGAGAACACACCACACTCCTCACAGACAGTCACCCGGAGGAAACCCACACAGACACAGGGAGAACACACCACACTCCACACCACACCACACCACAGCCTCACAGACAGTCACCCAGAGCGGGAATCGAACCCACAACCTCCAGGCCCCTGGAGCTGTGTGACTGTGACACCTACCTGCTGCGCCACCGTGCCGCCACACACTCTACAGTAAGTTGATAATGTTCCTGCCAGATGACTAATACACTGTACTGATTTAAAATACATGCTTTTTTTTTACATTTTCTCCTGAAGAGAAGAAGCACGTAAAGAGCAAATGTTTCACACGATGCGTCCAAAAATAACGGCAACTGTGAAGCGTATATCAGGCATTTACTAAATTCTACCGAGCTAAAGCACGATCTCAGACACAGAGATTATGTGTGACTAAAAGACTGATAAGTTGATTAATCAAGCGGAGCCTTAGGTAAACACACACCCCCACACACACGATCAAGTCTGGAGAGAAAGACAGAAGAAAGTGTACAGCACAAACTTCTGCAAAGAAGCATGTCATCAGGAAATGTGGGGAGAACTGAACTGCTCTGTTTTTGCTATCCTGTGAATTCAAAAATCATAAATGTGAATAAGAAACACTGAGTCACTGGTCCTTTTAGATAGATTTGGTCCTATATGGAATGATGGATTGTGGGGGAGGAGAAGAGCAGTCGCGTGGGAGGGAGGGTAGAATGCAGCGGTCACTTATAATACCCTTAAGCTTGGACAACATTTGGGACCTGAGTTAGTGTGGTGGTGGGGGCAGCCAAGCCATTTTAGGGCACAGTAAAGTATTCTAATTAAAGTAACATATACTAATCCAGGGTGACACAGCAGGGCGCAGCAGGGAGTGTCACACAGCTCCAGTGGCCTGGAGGTTGTGGGTTCGATTCCCTCTCTGGGTGACTGTCTGTGAGGAGTGTGGTGTGTTCTCCCTGTGTCCGCGTGGGTTTCCTCCTGGTGACTGTCTGTGAGGAGTATGGTGTGTTCTCCCTGTGTCTGCGTGGGTTTCCTCCGGGTGACTGTCTGTGAGGAGTGTGGTGTGTTCTCCCTGTGTCTGCGTGGGTTTCCTCCTGGTGACTGTCTGTGAGGAGTTGGTGTGTTCTCCCTGTGTCCGCGTGGGTTTCCTCCAGGTGACTGTCTGTGAGAAGTATGGTGTGTTCTCCCTGTGTCCTCGTGGGTTTCCTCCTGGTGACTGTCTGTGAGGAGTATGGTGTGTTCTCCCTGTGTCTGCGTGGGTTTCCTCCGGGTGACTGTCTGTGAGGAGTGTGGTGTGTTCTCCCTGTGTCTGCGTGGGTTTCCTCCGGGTGACTGTCTGTGAGGAGTGTGGTGTGTTCTCCCTGTGTCTGCGTGGGTTTCCTCCGGGTGACTGTCTGTGAGGAGTTGGTGTGTTTTCCCTGTTTCTGCGTGGGTTTCCTCCGGGTGACTGTCTGTGAGGAGTATGGTGTGTTCTCCCTGTGTCTGCGTGGGTTTCCTCCGGGTGACTGTCTGTGAGGAGTTGGTGTGTTTTCCCTGTTTCTGCGTGGGTTTCCTCCGGGTGACTGTCTGTGAGGAGTATGGTGTGTTCTCCCTGTGTCTGCGTGGGTTTCCTCCGGGTGACCGTCTGTGAGGAGTGTGGTGTGTTCTCCCTGTGTCTGCGTGGGTTTCCTCCGGGTGACTGTCTGTGAGGAGTGTGGTGTGTTCTCCCTGTGTCTGCGTGGGTTTCCTCCGGGTGACTGTCTGTGAGGAGTTGGTGTGTTTTCCCTGTTTCTGCGTGGGTTTCCTCCGGGTGACTGTCTGTGAGGAGTATGGTGTGTTCTCCCTGTGTCTGCGTGGGTTTCCTCCGGGTGACCGTCTGTGAGGAGTGTGGTGTGTTCTCTCTGTGTCTGCGTGGGTTTCCTCCGGGTGACTGCCTGTGAGGAGTGTGGTGTGTTCTCCCTGTGTCTGTGTGGGTTTCCTCCGGGTGACTGCCTGTGAGGAGTGTGGTGTGTTCTCCCTGTGTCTGTGTGGGTTTCCTCCGGGTGACTGTCTGTAAGGAGTGTGGTGTGTTCTCTCTGTGTCTGCGTAGGCTTCCTCCGGGTGACTGTCTGTGAGGAGTGTGGTGTGTTCTCCCTGTGTCTGCGTGGGTTTCCTCCGGGTGACCGTCTGTGAGGAGTGTGGTGTGTTCTCCCTGTGTCTGCGTGGGTTTCCTCCGGGTGACTGTCTGTGAGGAGTGTGGTGTGTTCTCCCTGTGTCTGCGTGGGTTTCCTCCGGGTGCTCCGGTTTCCTCCCACAGTCCAAAAACACACATTGGTAGGTGGATTGGCGACTCAAAAGTGTCCGTAGGTGTGAGTGAATGTGTGAGTGTGTGTGTTGCCCTGTGAAGGACTGGCACCCCCTCCAGGGTGTATTCCTGCCTTGCGCCCAATGATTCCAGGTAGGCTCTGGACCCACCGCGACCCTGAACTGGATAAGCGGTTACAGATAATATACTAATCCAAGTCAAGTATAAGCAGTGTCCTCCTAGGGGAGTAAAAACGCACACTGAAGTATAAATAAATTAAGTGTATTTGGTTTACCTCCATGTATTCCTGATTAATGTACACAAGGTGTGGTAGTGTACTATGTACTTTATATGCTAACTACACATCGTAAGTGCTTCACCACCCACTTTCCATAAACTCAACACTCATTTTAAGGCTGTGAACTATTCTTTAAGCTTTCATCACAACCTCATATCCTGTTACTATTATTAGACTTTGTGACTGTTGTTCTGGACCAGTTTAAATCACCAAACACAGTTATTTATAATGAGAGATATCCAATAAACAGCTGTAAAATCTTGTTAACGTTAAGGAGATAAAAGTGGGAGAAGCCCAGGTGTCTAAGCTTCACTCAGATCAATTTTCTTTATCTTTATCCAGTGTGTATCATCATTTTGTTGCTGAATTACTTTCTCTCTGCGTACTTTCTTTTGTCCAAGAATGTGATTAAACCAAGCACAGCAACTAATCACTAATCGTTCACGTTTCTGTAAACTCCGCTGTTTCAGTGTCCACTGTTTGTCCTCAGACTGTAAAGCAGCAACCAGATTAGCTCTACTCTGCAGCCCCCTCATGTTGTGGAGATCAGCTGATGTAAAACATGTCAACGTTCCGCTTAAACCCAAATGTCACCCAACATCTTGTCTTTGAAATCGCACCTGAAACAAAGGAAATAAATAAAATCAATTCTCTTTTCACATTGTCTGATTGTTGTCCATGATTTACTTCATTATATAACATTTAAATAAAGCTGCAGGGCTAATCTGTGAGAAATGTAAGTATCAGTGGATTCTATCAGGCAACCATCAGTCAGGCAGTGCTTGGAATTAGTTAAAAATACAGAGGAATGATGGTGAAAATCCTCCCTCTCTCTCTCCTCTGCAAAAGCAGAGGGTCATTCCCAGCCACAGTTCTGTAGACAATGTACCTCCCCCCTTTTTCTATTTTCATTTAATAAAGTCCAGAATATGGGAACATTCCTCAGGGATCCAGTCTTATTACCCATCATTGTAGATGCTCTGTGTTACTGTTTATTTCACTTTATCCCTCACTGTCTCTCTCTCTCTCTCTCACTTTCTCTCTCACACACGGCTGTGATTTAATGACTCGCCCCTGGCCACTGCTGTGGACTGCATCAAGTGCCTCTCCATATGAGGGAGGGAGATAGAGAGATAGAGAGAGAGAGAGAGAGAGAGAGAGAGAGAGAGAGAGATTGGAGAGTTGAATGGATGTCATGCAGTAATCAGTATTGTGTAGAACTGTACCATTCCTATTATTGTCATTATCATCATCATCATTGAACAGCACTGCATTTACCTCATTCACCATCATTAGTAAAAAGGCCTGATGTTCTGGAAAAATCCTGTCTTTGTTCATAGAGATACCTGCTGTTATGGTCATCTTCAACGCCCCCAACCCCACACAAAAAAAAAGACAAGGTCAGACTGACTTTGTGGATGTTATGACACTGGAGAAAGCATAATAGCAAACTAAACAATGACATAAACATTCATTCATTATCTGTAACCCTTATCCAGTTCAGGGTCGCGGTGGGTCCAGAGCCTACCTGGAACCATTGGGCGCAAGGCAGGAATACACCCTGGAGGGGGCGCCAGTCCTTCACAGGGCAACACACACTCACACATTCACTCACACACTCACACCTACGGACACTTTTGAGTCCCCAATCCACCTACCAACGTGTGTTTTTGGACTATGGGAGGAAACCGGAGCACCCGGAGGAAACCCACGCAGACACAGAGAGAACACACCACACTCCTCACAGACAGTCACCCGGAGGAAACCCACGCAGACACAGAGAGAACACACCACACTCCTCACAGACAGTCACCCGGAGCGGGAATCGAACCCACTACCTCAAGGCCCCTGGAGCTGTGTGACTGCGACACCTACCTGCTGCGCCACCGTGCCGCCCCATGACATAAACACTACAACATTAATAATTATTAATAAATAGATTCCTGAAGCCTGAAGATATCAAGAGCTACAGCACATTATATTTTTGTATTTTGTGGCCAATGGGCCAGGGCCAGCTAACAAGCGACGTACCTCTAACACTCGCTGAGACTCCTTTTTGGTTCACTGTTAGACATTATGTGCATTGTCTTTTTGCAGCAAAACCATCAGTGACAAAATGGTCCTGTATTGGTTAAATTTGGCTGCTTAAAAAAAAGACCTGGATTGATGTTCCTATGTTATATTCTGATGATGATGATGATGATGATGATCCCACTCTCTCTCTTTAATTTCAAAATGTGTCAAAAGTTTAAGTTAAAAATCCAAACCTTCTCCAGGATTTCACCCCACCTCTTCTTCTCTAATCCTCTCAAACCCACCTCGGAGGTGGCAGGGAAGTTCAGACCAAGTTCCGGGAAGGACTTTTCTTTTGGGACCTGACTTTGCCACCTCTGCCTATATTTCATTCGGTCCAGACTCTCTCGACTATGCTATGGGTGTGACACTTTTGCTAAGTCAAAGCTGAATTATAGTTAAACGATGTCTAGACCGTAAAAAAACTCCAGAGAGAAAGAGTGAAGGGGCAAACAGAGTCCTGTGGTTTAACGTGAGAGTTGTTGTGCGAACAGGACAGATGGATGCGTGCCCTCACTGAAAAAGTGGTGTGGTCTCACGATGCATGAGTAAGTGCTTCACTCAGGAGAACCCTGGCTTTTTGTCTTGTCAAACTACAACTTCAATGTTCCCTTGCCCTCTTTTATCTCGCAAGGCCAGAACTTGTATCCTCACTCTCTTCTCTACAAAACATGCATATTTATTTCTAAAAGGTTCCTTAGCAAAGAAGGAGTTGTTAGAATCAAATGTAAGTGATTACAGCATTAGAGCAACAGGATTAATTACAGAAAACTATATGCGACTAAACACCACACGATTGGGCATGGAGGCATACAGATTCCATATGGCGTCCTACAGCAAATTTACACATAGATGTTGTGGCTGGGCCTGTAGATCCTGCACTCTCTTAGGTTGCTGAAGCTGCCTCATTTGGTTATATATATGACAACTAGGCGTACAGCGGTTGGGGCAGTGTGTAGCTCACCACGAGGTCTCCATGCTTTAACCTGACCATCGTTGGATCCCAAACAGAACCTGGATTAATTGATAAAGACGATATGGATCCTGTTTGTAGCAGTGACACAACACCTCCAAACAGCTTGGTCCGAATGGCAGAGATGGTGGGCAATTCATTGATATCACCATCCTGTTTCTTTCAGTCCAATGAGGTGCCCCTCGCAAAGTCTGTCAGCTGGGCAAAATGACTTCAATTGCATTGTAGAGGCAGGTCCAGCAGTCAACAATCTCTCACCGAGAAGTACACTACCCAGATGTAGTCTCTGGGAGCCATTTATAAGGCAACAGGGGAAGTATCGTGTATGTGTTCTTGTTGCAAGACCTAGCATCTAATCAGACAATGCCTGTAATCATTTACATATCTGTCTGAGTTACTGAGTAACTGCATTCTGGATTTTGCAGCAAACCTAGGTGATTTAACCGATTGTAAAATTAACGTGATTAGTGGAGACTAGTTTGAAAAGTTCACGTTCAACTAATCTGAGACGTGAGACTAAACCCGTCTCCAATTATTTTTGTCAACAATCCACTTGGGAGTCCTGAGGACAATTAATTACCTATTTAATTATTAATTTCAGCCAATATCCCCTTCAAACGCATGCTTATCAACTGGAAAAATCCTTCCTAACTGTCCCCAGCTTGCAGTGTACAGACCTCACAAGGGCGGTTAACAGTTATTTAAATGCAAACAGCATAAAGATGCATGGGGTTCTGAAAGCGTACAGAGTTATGAGGTGGTGAAATGATGTGAACATGTTGGTACTTGGGTCCTGGATGTATTTAGCTGCTGTAGATACACAACCACAGACTCAGATCCCTTTCACCTATTTCAGTGCAAGTCCCACCGGTGCCTTTGAAAAGATAGAAGGGCCAGCCCACATTATTACATTCGTCTTTCTCTCTTTCTCTTAGCCTCTTTCCTCAGCTGTCTGGAGAACTCATTCCCTTTCTCTTTAACGTCTCCCCTTTCCTCCATATTTCTGTATTACCTCGTTCTTTCTCATTCTCTCTTAACCTCCTTTCACTATTCCACTCTCTTCATCTCTTTTTGGCACATTTCTTTCAGTATATCAATATTTTTTTCTTTACTACTCAATTTATGCTCTTTTTGTCTCACTTTCTGGTCCTCTCTCTCTCTCTCTCTCTCTCTCTCTCTCTCTCTCTCTCTCTCTCTCTCTCTACTGTATTGGGAGCCTTGTCTTTCTGGGTGGGTACTGAGTTGGCAATGGTGATGACTCCAGTGGTTGTTATATGAGCATTAGCTGTGTGTGTGTGTGTGTGTGTGTGTGTGTGTGTGTGTGGCAGAATGTCTTGCAGGGGAATGCAGACTGACCCGTCAGCACAACTAATGGGAGAAAGTGATACACACTACTCCTACTGCAACAGAAATAACAACTTTAGCACACACACACACACACACACACACACACACACACACACACACACACACAAACCAGCTGCAGACATTTATGCCAAATAAAATCACATTTTAAAATGCCAAATTGTGATGCAAAGTATCAACAGGGCGGGACACTGCTGGACGGATTGTCAGACAAACAGTGACCAGACAGGACAAGATATGGACAACAACAACAGCCATTAAGCCAAAGTTATTCATTTCTCACAAGATATTTCTGAGTTAATTGCATATAAAAACCTAAAGTGAAAAACTCTCAGATTATGTCCATCCATCCACTGTGAGAATGGTAACTTGATACTGTGGGTCTGAAAGAACGTGGAACTTTGATTGCATTTTAAAATCAAAGAAGCGGCTGGTGTTCTCAGAAACTGTATGGGTTAAGGTAGAGGAGTCACGAGAAGCAGATGATGTATGCCATGAAGACTGAATTTTTAGGAAGTGGAAACATATCCCTGAAGACTCCTGAAAAATGGAAGGCAAACAGCAACAAAAATGTCATGTTTCGGAGTAATTTACCGTTGTATGTTTTCTGCTTTTATTTTCCTGATACAGGACCACGAGATTGTGCTTAATAGTGATTGTGATGTGCTGTGATCATTTACAGAGAGGTGAGGAGAAAGAGTGAAATGGGAATGTGACGTGTTTTATAAAGACAAAAAAAAAAAACAACACTAATCATAAACTAAAATATCTAGAATAAAATATGAAAAGCATAAAACAGAATAAAACATCCACAGAAAATGTAAGACATAAATAATTGAAAAAGAAAAAAGGCAAGAACCAAACACAATGAAACAATCAACCAACGATTCACAGGAGCAGGGGTGGGACCACACGAGGGGAGGTGTAGACAGGGACCAAAACCTGCCTGAAGAGATGAAAACACATGACAAGGACAGAGCATGACGAGTAGATCCTGCATGAAAGCTGGTCCCTGACAGTGCTCTATACTCTTTGTCTATTATGTGTATGTTAAAAATACAAAGAGCCATGAAATGACCACATCAAACAACAAAGAGCTGAAACATAGAGATTTATTTGAAATACTGTATCAGTGAATGTATAGTAATGACCTTGCCCTTATAGCGAGCACCCAGACTTTCACACTGACCCCAATGCAAACATTTTCGGCTCAAGGCTTTTTAAAGGTCTGTGAAACAACTTTTCAACATAAAATTATTTGCTTTAAATACTTAGAATCAGAGTTTTAACTGTTGAAATAATTAGAAAATAAGCAGTAGATCTTTCCACAGCTAAAATATATAAGACATTGAGATCTATTGGGTCATATACAGAGTGTGAAGTTCATCAACTGATGACATGGAGAAGCATATTTGAACTGTTCAAAGGCTGAATACTAGGGACACCATTTTTTCATGACTTTATTTATACTGAACTAGCAAGGAATAGCCTGTTGTGCTCCTCCTTGGACTCCTTGAATAGGTGAGTGATCACCCAGAACTGAACCCAGTTGATCAAGTTAATGCCTTTGACTTTGTAACTATTGTAATTCAGACATGACTGCTATTAAAGTCTAATATATTAATGAGAGTAATGACAATCTGGGACCCTGGAGTTATAAGAGAAGACTGTGAACCCAACAATGTTACACAGAGGGCCGTGAACCCTCCGTCATTTGGTTTTCTGTTTCTATGTCCAGTATTCTGTTCAGTTTTAAGACAGAATTTGTCAGCAATTATAGAGAAGTTACGTTTTTAAGTTATACAGAAAAAACTGTAAAATAACAGAAAAGTTCGGATTTGTAATGAAACTGCTAGTGTATTTTCCCTTTTTGTTTTTTTACAGAATATGTTTTACAGCGTAATCCTGCAGCAATAGAAAATGTTTAGAACGTTAAACACTTTGAGTGATATAACAAAAGGGTCAATCTGTTTTTCAGTTACAGGATTAGAAACAGAAAACCAAATAAAGGAAGGTACACAGACCTGCAGAGATTGCGGTTCCCTATCCTGTGTCTGGTTCCCTATCACCGACTACTCGTAAAGCTACGTTTTTTTCCAGACCTCTAAAAAACCTTGCATTTTCAATTCCTCTCACTGTACCACCTACAATTTATAAAAGAAAAACAAAAGCATTAAACAGATACAACAGAAACAGTGAGCGACTTCAAATATATACATTTATACACATGCTATGATAAAGCTTCATTGTGCATTCGATGCAAATTAAGGACAAAGGATAAGCAATTGGCAATTGGAGTTGCTTTAAGTCATTTCCATATCATTTTCTACTCCCTGATAGTGCTCGGTCGGTGAAGAGAAATGGACTGTGTCTTGAAAGGGCTACTTCTGAAGTCCTTCTACCTAGGCCATGTTACAACATGCGCTAGGGATGAACTTGGGACACTGTGACCCCTTTTAGGTCAAACCTTGCGGGTGTCAGAAGAGCTGCCAGTACATGCTGACTTTCTCTTTCACTCTCCTTTTTTTTTCTTCCTCCTGGACTAGGATGTGTTAGAGATCCACAATACCATATGTTCATTTTTGATATCAATACTGACACCATAAGCACCCCCTAATACAGATATCAAAAAACGATCAGAAGACTAGAGTTATGCTGAGTAGCTTATTTTGCACTGTTTTTGTGATAATGCTACACGTGGTTATTATCTGTCGTCACCTAAATTGTAAAGTTCCTATCCATGTGCCGCTCACAAATGCGTTCATTCATAACTACCATTCCGAAATTGGGCCAGCTTTACAGAACACTGATGAAAATCTCACTCATTCTAGTAATATACTGTAACATGGCTTTGTTGAAGCTAATCAATGCTAAATTTGCTAATTTTAAACTACTCAGTACAGCTTAAAAGTACAGGAACTAATGTGGGAGGGGCTGGAGGTCACAGGGTCAGGGAGCTCCTAGCATCTCCCTTAGGGACCCTTTCGGTGTGGTTTTGCGGGTTGTTTGTGTGTTTGGGGACAAATACTGGGGGTTGCATGCGTGTCGCAAGGTGCTTGAATGTGCTGCAGTTGGTGTATGGTGAGATATGTCATCCCCACCATACACCATGCCCAAATTCTAGCTTGTCCCCTTGCTCTTTTCTGCCTAGTGCCCTTGTAAGGGCACTTCCATAAATGTTGCTTGTCTTTTTGGTTGTGTTTCTTTTCCCACCTCCAGTGATGTCACATTAAGAAGGCAATCTAAATGCACCTTGAGCGAGATTCAATGAGCTTTTGTCTAGGTTAGCAATGTCATCTATGTTTATGGAGAGTATGGATTGGTCGGTTTTTTGTAATATTTCAAGTGAGATTTGTTACAGAACCTGATCAGATTGGATAAAGAGGGTCAGTTTTTTTTAGAACCTGGGCGTTTGTTGGATCTGTGCCCTCTCTGGTAAGTATCTAATCACGAGTGATGGATGACAATCCCTGATGGCGTTGATGAGGTCATGGATGAAGTCTAATTTCCAAATTTGATGACGCAGTAACAAGCAGACATAGGTCGAGCTGTGTGGAAGTGCTGGCTCACATCCAGCCATTTTCCACCAGCCCTGTATTCTGCTCAGGTCCGCAGAACTGACTCGGACAAATATCTACCGCATAAATAAGTAATGAGTTTACGTTCCTTCTTCTACAGCTTCTCTCCTCTGCAACAGCAGCCTTCAGGACTCCAGGCTGGAGTCCAAAGACATTCAGCTTCTGAGAGAAAACCCAATAAACTGGAGAAGTTTTAAAAAAACACAGATGTCAACATCACACAGACTGTATACGCTTTAAAAAATAAAAAGGCATTTCTGAAGGCAGATGCAGTGCTGAGGGTTTAAAAACCTTTGGCTTTCTAATGTTCAAGGCTTAAAAATGGAAATGTTATGTACTAAGCATTTTGATTCATTTTGGCTTAAAGAAACCTATGTGGAATTATTGCCCGAGTGCCAGGGATTTTCATGAGTCGCCTCATCTAAGCCATGTAGCCATCCAACTGGTTTTACATGGGGAAGAGTGAAATGCCCTCTGTATCCACAGATTCTGCATCCATGGATCCAACCATGGATCAATCGTATTTGAAAAGAAAAAAAAATCAAAAATCCAGAAAATTCCAAAAGCAAGGCTTGAATTTGCTGGATGCCAAGTACTAAGCTATTCATGCAAATGTGTGTGTAGGCCATTTCTGAGGTCTTCGAATTCAGACCAGTTCCAGGCCAGGGTTTCAAAATGGCAGGCTGGTTATAGCACTGTAAATGCAACTGCTAATCTACACGACCGGCTAGGTATAGTAATACTGGCCAGACATTTTAAAATCCAGGGATGGACCCTAGATCCTAGGCCCAGATTTGAGACCCTTTGGCGTAGCCTCCCACCCTTTCACACATCCTGCAGTACTCACTGTCTGAGCATTGTCCACTTCATGTCTCGTTTATTCGTCTATTCAACATGGACTAACCCCCACGTTCACACTAGAACATGGAAGATCGCTCATGGCATCCCACATTCTTTTGTGGGTGTGTTTATGACCGTGATGTAGCTAGGTCACCTTCTAGTGAACAGCAGTTTAGGCCTAGGATGGTTGTGTCTGTACGGATCTTTTCTTGCCATTATTCCTTAAACAATACAGTAAAAATATGTCCATAGCATTTACATTATTATTATTATCATCATTATTATGATGCATCAGTATTCTAGAGGTGATTAAAGGTGTACAGGAGGATGTGTATAAGTTATGTACAAATACCATGCCATGACTTGATCATCCATGAGGCGGACTGGAACCTGACCAGTATAAAATCTGCTTGTAAAGCGAATAGAAACTTGTCTTGTGATTGAAAAATGACAAATATTAAACTAATCTGCGTAAATGCGAACATAAAACACAAACTATTGCTACTATTGAAACATTTGGTTTATCTATGTTTTGCATTGCTTTTTTTTTTTTTAAAGTCCTTTGATACAGACTCCACAAATTCCTACGGCATGTTTGAAAGTGTCAACTTCAAGACTTCCGTTCCATGTTAAACTTTCTCCATTGCCCTCAGTGCAATTTAACGCCCAACATTCAAAAACGTAAAACATTTAAAACACTGTATGCGTGTGATTTCAGATACAGAAAGTGTGTGTATGTGTTTGAGAGGTTAATGTTTTACCTGTTGATAAGGATTTGCAAAGGTTTTAAAAACATTCGTTTATGGCGCTTTTTTTTTACTTTAAAATTCTTTCCTATAAAATCAACACCAAACACAACTATATACATACTACACTGTGCATAGCGTTCATGTTTCTCTTTCTTTCTAGAAATAACACTTTCATAACTCTGTGTGTTTGTGTGTGTGTGTGTGTAGTAAAAAAAAACTATAACATAGATATGAAGATATGCACAAATGAGGAATTCTAGCCAAAGCCGTTTTTAATCTATGGGAAAATAAAATAAAAAGTGTTCCAGCTTGCCTTCTGCTGCCAGAATAGTCAACTTACTTCTGGATGTATCTCTGTATTTCATCTTATTTCAATCATGGATCATTTGGCTGTTGCTAAGCATTAGTTTGTTCTGCCACTGATACATTCGCTAAATAAAATCAAATAAAACAACAAAACAATGTTGAATATCTACCTTATAATAACCTTACAATCATTTCAGTGTGAGAACAACATTTATAATGCTGTCACTTGCCAGTATTTTTTATTTTTTTTTAGGTGCTCAGTTGGCAATTCTTCTAAAATAAAAGGCGGTAATAACCAGGTTGCCCTTGCTTCCCGTCACCGCTTCTAATCTTCTAATTGTAAGTGTTTAGAATAGATACAGGAACATTTCTGTGAGGACCTGACTGTATTCATCCACTCCAGCTCACCTCAAAGGTATTGGCTGGAGGTCCATCACTCCGAGGAATGCTTCATAGCTAGGAGCTCCATAACCTCAGCACTGGACTTGGCGAGGTGCCCTTAGGCAACGTCTCTAATCTATTAAACTCACACAGGCTGGGAACGTTTTATTTTTTCCCCCATAGTGAAACACAGCTTAGTTGTGTGTATTAATTGTACAAATACGTTTTAAAGCGTTCTTTGTGTAACGTATATCTCTCATTCTACTGTTGTGTCATTTTATAGTAACTGCTGTGTATTATTAAAAATTGTATTTTAACAAAATATAAAGTGAAAAATGAAGCAGTTTGAAAACAGCAAGCGATAAGAATTTCATTCATTATGAGATAATACTGTATCCAAAAGTACGTGTGAGTTTTGAGTAGACGATAAACAGGTGGTGATTTTTTTGTTAACGATCTTGAATTTTATGTGTTTACACTTCATTTTTAGATTAAGATTTTAGATTTAGATTTTGTTCAATTTTTTAATGCTATGCAACAGTTACCTTACAATGACAAAAGAGCAGGAGAGTATTTGAAATATACTATAATTAAACGTTACACAAATGTAAGGTATAATTGTAATCATAAAATATGACGAGTGGTTTATGTTTGAAATAATTAAAGACCTTTAAGAACTCTACTCTCTTACTATAACCAGCAAAGTGAGAAAAATATGATTAATAGGAATTATGAGTACTGCTATATTATGCTATATGTGAGTGTGTGTGTGTGTGTGTGTGTGTGTAAGAGACAACTTGTTTGAAGCAGATGTGATGCCTTTGCTGCTGGAGTAAAATAGACGCAACCTGAAGCGACCAGGCAAAAGACGTTCCTGTGTGTTTGCATTCGTGTGTGTGTGTGTGTGTGTGTGTGTGTGTGTGTGTATAAAGTCTTTCAGTTCAAGGTCCACTGCAGTGCCAGAGTGAGTAGGAGGATGGTGAAGATGGAGAGATTGTGTGGAGCAGCGCTGTTTCCAGGGTTGGAGCGTCTCACTGAAGGTTCATGAGGAGGGGACTTCACCACTTCAGGGACAGGAGTGGAGTCTGTAGGAGCGAGAGAGAGGAAGGAAGGAAGGAGGGAGAGATGTTATTCTTTTCACTCCTCACTCAAGTTGTTTTTCTGAAAATCAACAAAACATCATTTCACAAGGAGTGGTGCAATATTTGCATACAACTGCATGCGTCTGCTTTGCAGCCACTGTGTCTGCGATGACGTGAAAGCTCCTGCAGTCAGTGGTAGTTTAGTTCGGTCCATTCTCATTGAAGTTATCAGAAGAGCTACAGCTCAGATTGGTTTTTTGAAGTAGCGCAATATTTTAGACCAATGACATGTCTGTGACGTGCTTTGGTCAAAATACCAATAGGATCAAACACCACAGCTGTGTTCTCTCCGTGTCCAAACAGCTTGTGTTCCTTTAAATGAGAACGAGCCACATCTCAGTTCAGTGTCTTTGTGCTCGCGCATAAACACAGGTTCAGCGCTGTGATTGGAGGGACTCTGATGAGGAGGCGGGACTTGTCTGAACTTCAGGTCCAAAGTAGCACCCACGAAAACACGTATCTCCATTATTTGTACACAGCATGTGATCTTTGCATTGTGTTAACATTTCATAATAAAAAGATCAATAGAAATGCTCTGTAATTAAACGGAATTAAATATTTTTGTTAAATTTATTTCCACTGAAAGTTGCTGTTTTGCTAGATACATGTTTTTCATTGCACAGTAATGCTATAAAATCTAAAAGATGTTTACATAATGTTACTACTATGTTATTACACCAGGTGAAAACTTACTGTAAATATTCAACCATTACCCCCTTGTCTCTACAGTCATTACTCATATCATCTAGAGGGGCATTTTTGTGTCTTACAATTACAGACCAGGGTACATCAATAACTCTATATTCGTAACTAGCTCACTCTCGCCCTGTACTTCAACAGATCAGGACCCCCCACAGGACCAGCACAGGACCCCCACAGGACCAGCACAGGACCCCCACAGGACCCAGCACAGGGATCCTACAGGACCCCCACAGGACCAGCATAGGACCCCCACAGGACCCCCACAAGACTCCCACAAACACGTATCTCCATCATTTGTACACAGCATGTGATCTTTGCATTGTGTAAACATTTCATAATAAAAAGATCAATAGAAATGCTCTGTAATTAAACGGAATTAAATATTTTTGTTACATTTTTTTCCACTGAAAGTTGCTGTTTTTCATTGCACAATGATGCTATAAAATCTAAAAGATGTTTACATAATGTTACTACTATGTTATTACACCAGGTAAAAACTTACTGTAAATATTCAACCATTACCCCCTTGTCTCTACAGTCATTACTCAGATCATCTAGAGGGGCATTTTTGTGTCTTACAATTACAGACCAGGGTACATCAATAACTCTATATTCGTAACTAGCTCACTCTCGCCCTGTACTTCAACAGATCAGGACTCCCACAGGACCCAGCACAGGACCCCCACAGGACCCCCACGGGACCAGCACAGGACCCCCACAGGACCCAGCACAGGGATCCTACAGGACCCCCACAGGACCCCCACAAGACTCCCACAGGAACCCTACAAGATCCCCACAGGACCAGCACAGGAATCCTACAGGACCACCACAGGACCACCACAAGACCCCGACATTACCCCCACAGGACCAGCATAAGACCCCCACAGGACCCCCACAGGACCAGCACAAGACCCCCACAGGACCAGCACAGGACCAGCACAGGAATCCTATAGGACCCCCACAGGACCAGCACAGGGCAAGTATTTAAGGTGAAAAGTAATATAATGGTGAATCAGAATGACAGTATACCCTTACAGTAACTTTGTCGCCCAGCACTAGATCCAGACCTCCCCAGTGTCCACTACTAATGGTTTTTCTGGCACTGCAGTTCTCCAGCTATTCATTTAACGATGTTCTGACGTAAACCTGAGCTCCTCTATGAAGATTTTTGCACACATTTTTGTGTGTGCAAATTCCCCACAGAGAGACAGAATGAAAATAGATAAAAGAGCTAATGTGGCCCCGTGGAGATGCATTAGAGTGCAGCAGCGTTCCACCGTCTCCATTAAAACACATTAAAGCTCTCAGACTGCTGGATCAGGAACAGACTGCAGCAGGTAATGGAGCTTAAACATCTACTCGCTCTTAAAATACACCCACTACAATCAATCAGCAATGATACACTCACAACAAATGACAGAAAGCATGCGCCCGCTCACACACACACACACACACACACACACACACACACACACACCTTCCCTTACAAACTAAAGATATGGCCCAGCTCTCTTTTTTCAAATGCTCTCTCTCTCTCTCTCTCTCTCTCTCTCTCTCTCACACACACACACACACACACACACACACTCACGATGACTCATTCTCGGCCCTGATTGCTGTCAGTAATGGACAGCCCTCAGAAATTCTTTACAGCCAATCAGCGATAAATCAGGGAAATGGAGACGGAACAAGATAATCCTTCTCTTTAACAGACTCTGTGTGTGTGTGTGTGTGTGTGTGTGAGACAGGTCTTTAGCTTTCCATCACACAGGGATAGATTACTGCTGTATTATTTTTCTCCATCCAAGTCCCTATCAAAATACTCTGTCTTCTCATTGCTTTATTCATCTTCCTCCTCCATCCCTCTGTCTTTCATTCCATTTCTCTACACTCTCCTCTCTGATACATGCAGCGATGGCAGGATCGAAGTGAATTAACTCGCAGTCTGTGTGTGTGTGTGTTGCACAGTGGATTAACAGAGATCAGCACAGATAAGTGTAATGCTCTGTGTTAACACACTTCAGCTCAAAACCAGCCCCAAACCTTTAGAGTATTACTGTGTTATTACTGTGCTCATAGGCATAGTTTTAGAAATGGGATAGACGTCATGTCCCCCTTCCATGTAATAAAAAGTGTTTATTACATGTCGTAAGTATGTAACAATGGCTATAAACACTTTACAGTCAAATATTATCACATTCTTAGATCATTGCAGTTCAGCACGTGCAACAAGCCTGTATTTGGCAACCAGAATCAGTCACATAAAGCTGTCTCAGTTTCCATTAAGACATCGCCAACTTCTCTCCAGCTTTCTTTTCTCTTCTGTAGCTATTGTTTTCCGACAGGACAATGGACAAAGAGGCAGTTGTGTTTAACGAGAAAGAGGCGGCTGTTTGGCCCGCACAAGTGTGTGAGAGTCGAGAAAGGCGTGGAAAGGCCATCAGGGAAGTATCAGCCTCTCCTCAGGACATCCCGCCACGGAGCGAATGGCACAGAATGGGTGTGTGTGTGTGATCTTTATACAGCGACTCAGGCCAGAAACATCCCACTCAGATACAGACATACTGCAGCCGCTATGTGCTACGCAAAATCGATTTCACGCGTTATTGCTTCCTTAAAATTCATAAGGCTACGCTGCATTCTTAGAGTTGCAGCAAGTCATGCTACAGTGGGTGTAACCCCAAAGCTTTCATATAAATGGACTGACATGCACAAGGCCTTAAATGTACACACAGATGTTTTTTATGTGATCTTTTGAAGGTCTGAAAACCTGGTTAGTGTCCAGATGACGTCAACAAAAGCCTCTAGAAGCAGAAGAGGACTTTTGCCATTTTGTGTTGAAATTAAGTCCAAATGAGTGAAATCAACTATTTGAAGGTGTACCCAGGACCTTTAAGGCATGCAGAGTGTGACGTGTACACACACAGCTCGTGTAATCTCTGCAGAAGAGCATGATGCACAGAAACCTGTGGAAAGCCACGTCCATAGGGGTGACCTCTTGAGTGATTTGGGTTTGAGATCCAGAACTAATTAAACAACATAAGTACCAGACCTCATTGATGCTCACAATCTTCACAGTAATATTAGAAAATGTCTTGTAAAGATTTGCCAGAAAAAAGCAAGAGTGTGAAAAACCTTCTATTGTCTTTCATTTCAGAAGAAACACAGAGTGGTTAGGAGTTCAGAAAGAGTGGGTTTTCCATCCACTGTGTTATTGTGAAGATTAAAAATACGCATTAAAAAAAAAACATGAATGGAAAAGGAACACAGTTCACAAAAACCACCAAAAAACCCTCAAACAATCATAGAATCTATTTTTATTTTTATTTGAAATGTGTCCATTGCGTGTCTTTAAAACGCTCACCTGATAATTCTGATGGACCTGACATGTTCTTCAGAATAAAACAGGTCCGATGCAGACACAGCTTTTTTGAAAGTTGCTTTGGAGACTGTGAAATTGGGAATCCAAAGCTGGTCTGAAAAATGGACTATGCACTATGCTTCCCCCAGAGCTGTCTGCCTCGTCTGCAGCCCCGGGATTAGGTGGACGTGGTCAGGGGGTCATGGACATATCAGCCCTCATTCACTTTCATTCCTGTCAAATTTTGTTTTTTTAATGCGCATACATTTTGTTAGCGATTTTTGGACAGAAACCAAGCTAACATTTGCCTGTGTAGCTCCCATAGTTTGGGATGCAACAAATGTAACAGCAGAACATCTCAGCCTTTTAGATGTTAGAAACAAGGCCATTGAAATTTGTCTGTGAGCGTTATTTTCAAATAATTTTTGGACCTGAGGTTTGCTATGGCACTTATTAAGTCTCATGGCCAATGCGTGACACTTGAAATGAATGACCGTAGGACAGTGTGCTTGAAACACATAGTCGGGGACGGTCAGCTGTGTTACTTCCACTGGGCTTCGGGCATTTTTCAATGAGTCACATGGAGCGAGTTTCACACGTGTGAATGCGGTGGCACATAGCGGGAACTTTCTGTGACGAGGGTCCCTCAACTCCACATTCTTCCTAAATTGCGCAACACATGCTTTACGACTTTGAACAACAACGAGACTTAAAGCTCAAACAAAGAAGTTCCCAGCAGCAATTAAAAAATACTTTCTTTTTAAACAATGGCTGAACCTACCCAGGAGATCTCTCCAGATTTTGGTCTCTGCCTTAATTAAACACATGTGAATCCGACGTTCAGAATGTGCTGAATGCTTTGATTAGCTGCATTAAGTGTGCTGTGTTGGAGCTAAGGTTTGTAGGAATAGGACAACCTCCTTTTCTCTTCTGTTTGACTGTGTGTTCACACCATTTCCAAATTCCAGGCATTTTTAGAGTCAGGGTTAAGGCTCATATTAGCACTTTGTTACTGGAGTACTCCTTACACATTGAAGAGCTGATATATCAGTTGTTTGGCCTTGGCTCTCGGCTACGTGGGCCTCGCTGAGCTAATTAGACATCCATGCAAACTTAGAGTGTTCTTTGAGGAGCACATAAATGCTGTGAATATTTGCTTCGTCTGTTTATAATCTTCGGTTTTAAACAGCGGGGTATTGCTGTAATTTTTTTTTTGTTTATAGCTGTGTAGCTTTAAGCTTTTTTATAATTCCTGTGGCTTAGAATCAGCCTTGTCTTACTTTTTTTGTGTTTTTGAAGAAAAATCCCTCAGACCGCAATGATATTTGGAAACGTTTTGCTTTCCAAAACGGAAACTTGTGTTTCTTTAATTCCTTTGCAACATTAAAGGAGAAATATGTAAATAAATAATAAATAATGCATATAAACATTCATTTGGGGAGCCTTCCAACACGCAAACTTTGGAGCAACACCAACCCGATTACTGTGGACTGCCTAAGTCAGAAAACATGGGAGAACATTTGGCTCCCTCCTCGTCTTAGAATCTCCAGCCACAGCACCGAAACCAGTTCTAAAGGAGAAGTTTCAGCTGATGCAGGTGGTTGAATCCATCATCTCGTGGACAATGGACTATCTGACTCCTTGACCCCAGTTTGTGCAGCTGCAGGGCTGTGTTCTTGGTGCAGTGATGTGAAACACTGGAGCTTCTCAGGAACTGAAGACACGCTTAAAAATAAAGATGCTACAAAGGATTCTTTGAACGATTCCATAGAAGAACCACTTTTGATTCCATAAAGAACTGGGTTTGTTTAAGAGATGTGTAAGTGGGAAGAACCTTTTAAAGGTTTAAAATACCTTCGCTCGATCTTAAAAGCAACTGTGGGGGAAACAACGTTTTCTCGTCTGTTTATGTTCAGAAGCTCCACCTCTTTTAAGGTGGAAAGGTACGTTTGAGGGAGAAACAAACGTCTTTAAGTTTAGAAACTCAAGCCGTTTTGTTTTGTAGAGATTTCAGTCTGTGTTTACTTTCATGCAGTGAGTGCTCTCTCAAATTTAGAGTCAGTTCAATCTACAGCAAAAATCTAACTCCCCTCAGCAGCTAGTGTCGTCTCAGAGATTCCGCACGATGGATTCTGCTCTCGAGGTTTTTATCACGTTTCTAACTAGTTCTGCTGAAAGAGGAGGGAAATAGATGGGAGCAGCTGTGCAGCATTTTGCCTTAAAGTTCAGCCAGATTAAGGTATCTCGGTAGGCAGCATAATTAAGGTGTCTAAAAAACTGGGACAGCCTACATGTTGAGGGCATGCACACTACGATGTAAAATGTCGACAGCTCACTAGATTTTGGGACAGACCCAGTGATACTTTACAACCTCCTTCTCTGAGGCAGGTGCTGAAAATTTAGTTCAGAATTTTCTGTGACATCAGATAATGGGTAATTTACTGTATATTAGTTGTAAACAGTGACCCTTCTTTGTTGACTCTACTGTACAAGTAACAGAATCCTAGCTATGAGGCTAGTATACAGACTGCACTCAGTATGTAGCATGCACTCAGTAGCATGTGAGAGGAGATTTCCTTTAACACACACACACACACACACACACACACACTTGTGCAGAGCGGATCCCTACAAGCCGACGGCTAGAGATCAAAGGGCAAAATGAAGTCAGCATCATGGCACTGATGCACTAGATGATCACAGCAGTAATCATAGTGTGCAATAACTCTGTTACTGAAAAAAGTTTGAGCATGCACTTGCAAGATTGTGTGTGTGTGTGTGTGTGTGTGTGTGTGTGTGTGTAATCCCAGCGATATTCTCCCTGCCACTTTGCTCAGGTTAGCCTTTGATCAGCTCAGTGTTTTGATGCGGTGCACCAGCAGCCTGTCAGACAATGGCACAGAACCATGACAGACTTTTTGATGTGGGCTAATGCTGTTTTATTATTATTATTATTATTATTATTATTATGCAATAATTTTCTTTTTTTTTTTTTTAACTGAGAAGCGGAACAGCAGTCAGTGAGAAACAGGTAAAACTGCAGAATTTATGGGAAGGTGGATTGGGCACAGAAATGGAATTAGAATATTTGGGTAACACTTCAGAAACCTACTTTATTCACAATAATTTATGAATGCTTTATAAATGTGTATTACTTCATAATACACTCTAATCAATTAAGACTTTGCAAGGCCAGGTTTTTAAAACCCCATATAATATCTTCTGATTATAACACTGTAAACATTACAAAACACTCAAACAAATGTATAGATTATAGTGTATTTATAAACACAGTTATTCATTCATTCATTGCTTGCAACTGCTTGTGAAGTCTAGGGTCTCTGTGGGTCTGGATATGGTTGTTTATCGGTGGCAAGATATGATTGAACTGACAATGGACTACGCTTCCCAGAATATATGCACCAACAAAAAATACTTTACCACCACTTCGACAAAGCCCTGAATATGTCAAAGGACTACGCCACATCACACACATCAGGAGAATGTACATACGTTATATACAGGGGTTAGACAATGAAACTGAAACACCTGTCATTGTAGTGTGGGAGGTTTCAATCTTCATTAACTGCACATTGCACCAGTAAGACCATGTGCATCCAATGGTTCAAACATTGTGTCCTGAAGGCGGTGCCGTGTATCAGGACGACAATGCACCAATACACACAGCAAGACTTGTGAAAGATTGGTTTGATGAACATGAAAGTGAAGTTGAACATCTCCCATGGCCTGCACAGTCACCAGATCTAAATATTATTGAGCCACTTTGGGGTGTTTTGGAGGAGCGAGTCAGGAAACGTTTTCCTCCACCAGCATCACGTAGAGACCTGGCCACTATCCTGCAAGAAGAATGGCTTCAAATCCCTCTGACCACTGTGCAGGACTTGTGTATGTCATTCCCAAGACGAACTGACGCTTTATCGGCCGCAAAAGGAGGTCCTACACCATACTAATAAATTACTGTGGTCTAAAACCAGGTGTTTCACTTTCATTGTCCAACCCCTGTATACAGTGTATTTTTTGTTGGCTCTTTGCTTGCCAGCTCAGTATGTGATTTTTTTCTGTTCCACCTTAAATTCAAGTGCTACAAATTGGTTAATTACTGTTATTATTATTATTCCACCTTAATTCTTTATTCCACATCTGATCACAAAGTTAATTATATTCAGATTATTTAGGAAAAAATATTGAATGTTCAATAAATATTATTAGTTTTGTTCTGTAAACGTCTGTTTATACTTAAGGCAGCAAAGGAAGTAGAATAATAGTGGAGTGTCAGGTGCAACTATCAAAAAAAGGTCACATTTTGGCTCACAGTGTTCAGGTTGGAGGGCCTCTTATTAAAACTTTACTCAGTGTGGCAGGGAAGTCTGTAAATTTCTATATATGACCTAAATTGATGGTCTATGCTGGGTTTTTAAACAGATGCACAGTGTCAATTCTGGTCGAAATGTTTGTATTATGCAGCTACATTCCAAGCTCGTTTAACCTTATGACCTGGGCGTATCACAGCAGTGTAAACACTAAACTCTTCATCTCTGCAGTGACCCTGTTGGACTTGAGCTCGGCAGTGTTTTAAAGAAACTAATCCACGGTCCACTAAATTAGGTGCCTTCCCATTCAAACACATTCCTGGTAGGACGCTGGAGTCAACATTTGGTTTGGTTTACCATTCCTCAGTCTATGATTCAGGTTACGGTTGCCGGAATAAATAGTTGTGTGTATTTAAAGCAGGTATAAATAGAAAACCCAAATTGGCTGCAGTGTTCAGGCCCTCAGTGAAATCCATGTAGACCTCACTGACTTCAGCATCATACGGCTCTTACTTGATCGTTTCTCTATATCCTTGAGTGATTTTAGTATCTGGAGTCTGAGTGCAGCAGGAGGGTTCAGACCAAAAGACACCTGCCGCGTTTGTTTCGGTCCTCGGGAGCGTCCACTGCTGCCTTAAAGTTACATCATAAGAAGGGCCCTCTGTAAGCAGCATATTTAAGGTATCTTAGGATGGTCTAAATGAATTACGAATGTGAGCATCCACAGCTCTCTGTGCATCTCTTTCCAAACAATAGACACTCTTAGCTTGTGGGTTTCAATCATGTTTAGAGTTACTGTGATTGTATGGATGAATTAGACGTGACACATCTTTTTATATGAAGAATGACATTGTATATTCATCAGGAGTGTATAGGTAGTTTGGTTATGATGTGATACTTTAAATATGATCCATATAATCACTCCTTTTTTTTCATTACCTTAAACATCAGCCTCATAGCTACAAAGAAGCAAATTTCAGGCTCAAAACGTCTCGTCTCTGTGTTTGGAGGTGAGGGGTAAATCTGTTTTCCCCCTAAATTCTTCCCTTAAAGACAGCCATGCTCAGCAAAGTCCAGCTCATTTCACCAGCCCCAGAATAGTTCCCAGAAGTCTGCTGGAGATCATTAGCACTGAGGGAGTCTCATTTCCAGCCAACAACACTGTCAGGACAGACAGCAGCACTGCAGGAATTTGGTGAAGGGGAGCCATTTAACACCAAAACAACAACAGAGACATTTTCCGGCGGAATTTACTGGAATTTACTTTCTTTCCATGTGGTTTGCACAGTGACAGAACTAATGAGCT